>NC_064287.1:6000844-6259287 GCF_019186545.1 Solanum stenotomum | reverse complement strand
GAAATTGAACTAATGGTATATAGGAAATAACATATGCCCTTTGGAAAAATGGTCCAACAATTAGAAAAAAAATGAGGCGGGTGAACAGTAAAAACGCTCACTGGAAATTGCATTTCCTGCCGGACAGATTTTACGAAAATGGGCATAACTTCTTCGTCCGAACTTCGAATGAGGTGAAACAAAGTGCGTTAGGTAGCTAACTCAAAGGTTTTCCATGGATATGTTATGAGCCACCCAATTATTTGTGTGCTAGGAGATATGACCCTCCAAAGTAGACCCTCGAAAAAGGCTTCACTTGGAAATTTCGAATTTTGATACGGTTGCTCTAAAATTTGGGTTAGACCCATTTCCCACTCAATTTGACCCCCTAAACAAGAATATGAAGTCAGATTTTTGAAAAATGAAACGGATTTTTTTTTGATATAGCTAAACAAGTTTCCGGTAACTTCCGAAGCACATTTTAAGAACCTTTTGGGTCATTTCAAACAACATACATCACACAATTCTAGAATCACAACCATCACCTACAATGGCTTAATCATCACCACATCATAAAAACCCTGATTCGACCATACTCAGCCCTAAATCATCGTCTAAGGTTTCTTTCTAGGGTTTGAATCATAGATCATTCGATGCAAGAAGGCCTACGCATGATCCTACCATTGATTTACATATATTACGCAATAAGCATAAATTTAAACTACTCAATTCATAAAACCTAGCCTACATGGGCGCCAAAGAAGATGCACGGAGTTTTGGTCTTTGATTCTTATTTTCAGAAATTCGTGACGGTGATCTTGATCAGAAATTTGCAATCCATCGACATTTTCACGCTAGAAATCTCTCTCTTTTTCCTTCCCAAGCTTCGAGCAGCTTTTCTGAGGTTTCTAGGATGTTTTACAACTTATTTTGGTATTTTAGGAAAATGGAAAAAAATATGATTTCTTGTAATTTATGTTCTGCCTCCCTATCCCGCCCTGGCGGCAGCTTACCCCGCCATGGCGCCGCCGCCCTAGCGGCAACATGCTTGCTCTGGCAGGACAATGGCCCCAAATTTTCCCAGATTTTTGTTTCATCTAAATAACGACGGTTCAGGTCGTTACGATACATACCAATTTACCCCTCATTCATTCCCGAATGACTAGTGCATGAACAATCACACACCTTTTTCAGAGTACTCAACCCAACTAACGAATAGGGCCATCATGGAGTTACGAGGAATGGTGACTTTTCAATAGTTGACACAAGAAAGGTATTGTACCTAAGGACTAGAAGGAATGGAGGCAACTTATAACTAAAGAACGCGTCCAAATTTTCACAGCTTGATCCCGCCAGAGCGGCATGCCTTTCGCTAAGGCGGAGCTGCTGTGGCGGGAGCGGGGGATCGTAAATAGTAAAGGGGGTAATGGGGAACGATCTCCTCATTTCCTCCTTTTCTAACTCAAAAATCCCAAAAAAAATTCAACCAATTTGCTCCGATTGTCCAGATTAAGGTAAACTTATCGTCTCTTACACTCTTTACTTCCATATTTGATTAATAAGGATTGCATGCTGCTATTTAATTGTTTAGAAGCGGTTTTGGGGTGGTTATTTTGAAATTGAACTAGGTTTCTAGATTGATATAATATACGTAGCATGGGTACTTCCCTTACATCCCCAATGTCTCCACAACGTTTTGGGCGTAAGGATTTCATAAAAATACGGTTAAAACGATACCAAAATGGGTGGGGAAGTGGAAGGGTCTCTTAGTGTAAAACTCCAATTTAGGCGTCATGTAGGCTTTCTTCCTATCGGGACTCATTACTACGTTGTGCAAGGGGGCGAGAGTGCCACTTTTTTGATACCGATGAGGTACTTCCTATAGATCCCCCATTTCACCCTCTTTTGGTCAAACGGGGCTCTACTTCTAGGAGCAAGAGAAGGAGAACGTGTAAGGCTAGCAACAGTTAGGAGGCAGTGGATTCGGACGACGAGGACCCACTCTCAGGTGCACGGGTCGAAGAGGATCTGGAGGTTGTCTGGAAGAGGATGGGGAGCGTCTCTGCCAACTTCACTCTGGTTCAACCCAGCACTGCCTTAGAGGTCAAGATGCTCCGTCGCCAGCTGCGCCAGGAGAGGAGAAAGGGTCTGAAGAGGGATCGCATGATGGCCCGGATGTGGAAGACTATTAAGGCCATCTTTTCTTGTGTTGCCCCTGACATGGAGATTCCCCGACTTAATCCGCAAGACTACATGGAGTTCCCTATGCTGAATGAGGCATGGGCTGGCGAGAAGCCCTCGGAGGACCTCGACTCTAATGATGACACCTCCTAGTCCTAGGGATCCTGATTTGGTTTTTCTTGCCCCTTTTTGACTTGTGATTTTTAAGACAACTCTATTTTTATTTTTCGCTTCCCTAAGTTTGTGTAGCACATGGATGCTAGTTTTCTAGTTGTTTTACGCAGCTTGTAATTTATTGCTAAGCTTTATAATCTATATTCGATTGCTGAACACTAAATGGATTGCAGGGATTTGTTCGGATCCCATTTGGGGTCTTATCGGATAGTTTAGAAAATTAGGGAAGGCAGACTGAGGTTCTGCCTCGCCTCATCCCGCTTTGGCGGTCCCGCCCTGGCGGAAATAATCCCGCCCCATCGGTCAAAACGGAAATAGAACTTGACCAAGATTTTTCTGGGGTTTTCTCTTTTCTAAATTTTACGAAGGTTCCCAACTTTACCAAACAACTTTAGGATACTTCTCGGACCTGTAGAAATCCTTAACTAATCTAAGTCTAATCCCACAATACACGAACCAATTCGTTCTTATTAATTCAGCACCATATTTATAGTTCGCATAATTACCTCATCATATGCGAGCAATTACAACTTCACATTCATAGTTAATTCAGAAAACAAGAAGCACACACTCACAGATTCAACTAGCAACTCAAAGACAAGTCCAAATTTTAATTAGTTACTTCGCTCCATGGATGACCATTATTGATCATCCATGCATTTACACTACCCCTAGGGCCAGATACCAATTGGAACCTTCTTAATTCTAAGTTACCTTGCTTCTGTTCCTTCAGTTTTGACCACGACTTCCGGTTCACTTTTGTCACGACCTGAGTCTACACCCTGGACATGGCCGGCACTCGAGAACCATTGTTGGTCTCTAAGCGAACCCTCATCCTGGCTGACTACAAGCGGAAGACTAACTCAAGCAAACAAAAGCTTAAAAACTGAATAAAAATTCATGAAAATGAAACACAAAACTTTAACTCAAATAAAAAACTCTGAATATAAAAATAATCTCGCCATAAAATAGGCAACTTAAGTCTTTAAACATTTAACAAAATAAATGATACAGACTTCTCAACTATACCGACTATCTATGAAGCCTTTAACTGTTAAAGATGGAAGTCGGGACAAGACCCACGACATCCTGACTAAACTGAAAAGTAAATGAAATCCTTCGAAAACAAGGAGGCTCACCATAGCTAACTCGAACTTCCAGATGTATCAATGAAACTCCTATTGATGACCCTGAATACCTATGTTTGCATCATGAGAAGATGCATGCCAAATGGCTCAGTACGTGGAATGTACAAGCATGTAAAAGGAATTCTAAAGCACAAACAAAAGCTTGAACTTTGATAAAAAGGAAACATACTTACCTATTCTCAACTCACTCAACTCAAAGAAACATAGCTCAACTTAATGATAAGAAATTCAACTCAGATGTATACTCAAGGATACTCAAAACTACTCAAACTTACTCAACTTAGAAGTACTCAAGTATAAGATACTTAACTCAAAATACTCAAGGATAATGTAACAGTAAAAGATGTAATATTTATGAAAAACTGTAAAAATATAGATAGAAACTCAATGTATTGAAAAATACAATAATAGTCAGTATGTATATAAAAATACAATATAACTTTGTGGGATATTCTCTAACCGACAACCACCACTATGAGCCTAAGTGGTGATACAACATTTTACCTCACGCTACCACAGACCGTCCTATACCTTGCCGGGGGTATAGAACCTAACTCACTAAGTAGATCCACTAATCTATGCTAAAAGCATCTTAAGGAGTCATCTAAAAAGTATGATCCTTTACTACCCATGATGGCTACATGGTTTATGGAGACTTGAGTTATCTGAACTCGCATCCCTATATAGGTGCTCAATACTATTCCCAAAATATACTTAGCTCATATGTTTGTAAAAACAAAACTTTTTCTTTGATTTGAGTTAATTAATTAAAACTTAGCTTAAAAGCCCTTTTGGAAATCATAGTTTGCTCTTTACTGAAAAACTAGCTCAAAGCTCTTTCGAAATCTCAGTTTCCTCTCTTGTTTAAATGTGAAAACCTTTAGTCTTTGTGAATACATAGTCCCTGTCACGACCCGAGAGCACCCCCTAGTCGTAACCGGCATATTCGACCTCAAAGAGGCCAAATACAAGCCTCATGGATCATTCATTGCATACGATACAAAAAAAAATACAAAGAATTTAAAACTTTCTTCACATACGAAGATACTTTCATTAAATAGCAAGCGGAAGACTTTCTAGACTTAATCCAAGACGTCTCAAAACCATCTAATACTTGAATACAACATTGGGACTAAGCCCACTCAAAACTATAACAAAACTACAAGACAAAAAGGAACATGTTGGTTATTGTCCTCGAATCTATGAGGACTCACCAAATCTTCATCTTCAAACATCTTAGAAACCTATCCATCAGCCATGGAATATCAACATCTCCAAATCCCTACACTTTAGTCACAAGGAAAGAAAGGGGTTAGCACAATTAAGTACTAAGTATGAAAACCATGCAAAAACATGCTAAAAGGGACATTTGGTTGAAAGTCATGCCTTATGCCATTTTAGTAAAACTTCATGAACATTGACATATTAGACATATTATAGAACACAACCAACATATAAGACACTAACCACATTATAGACATACTCAACATTTTCACCACGTAACTCATTTCATCATCCAAGGACCCTTATCTAAAGTTACCCTAAGACACACTTGAGTGAGACATGAAATGGCCGCCCATACAACCTCTTCATACACAGCTAAGTGTTCCTCAAGGCTACTATAGACAAGAACCATCATGCTTCAAGGTAACATACCAAGTAACTCACTTCATTAACATAAGCTATTCATTCAACAAATCATTTAGACAATAAGTCAACATTCTTCTTTAAAGTCATTTAGGACATATTCATGCATTTAAGGGATTTCACACTTTAGTCATATAGACTTAGAGAACTCACTTTAGCACCTTCAAAGGCTACTCGTGTCATGTGTAGATAGCATCCCATACTACTACCTACACGGTGTAGAACCTATCAAGTAAACTAGAGTTCACATTAAGGGCATCAAGTTCTACACTTAAAGATCCAAGTGTCAAGAATGCTCATAGCACCAATTTCCAAGAGATTCAATAACAAGACTCACCCAATATATACATCAGGTCGTCACACCAAGCACAAGCAAGTATCAAGAAGGGTCAACGCCCTGTATCAAAAAGGGTCAAAGCCCAATAATCAAGAGAACCAAGAACCATATTAAAAATGGCTTTCTAGTTCGTACTTAAAATGGACAACTTCCATTCATAAGACGGACTAAAAATCCAGAGTCAAGATGGCAAGTGATCCGAATCAAGAGGCATGCCAAGCGTGACAAAGTCACAGCCACAAGAAAGACAAGGTCTCAACAAGAGTGCTAGGTGATCAAACAATCCGTACAAGTGGGCGAGTTACACAAGCATCTTTAATGCCTTAAGGATACCAACATGACAATGCCAAGTGACAAAAGTAACCAAGGTTTCAAGATAACCCTTCAAATATACAAGAAAATAACAAGAGTACATGTACAAGTTTATACACAAACCTCGGGCTTTAGCATAGAAACAGTCCGACAAAACATCAAGAATTCAAACCGTAGCCCGACCAACGTATCAAGGTTCTCAGCTTGTACACGAGTACATATAACCTTAAAAATATAATTACATAACTTATTTAACGTCTATTAGCTCAAAAATGTCGACGTAAAACAGGATCATCATCGCAAGTAAGTCTAGCATGTACAAATACAAATATGCTCCCAAAACAGTGAATCTGTCCAGCCTGGTACCCCAAGTCGCAAGTTAGATTTGAACAGGAAAATGGTAAAATTAGACTTTATAACCTTCATGAAAGATGTAACTACATCTCTTAAGGTTGAAAACAAACAAGAATCACCCCAAAATACATTTTGTACAAAAATATATATTCAAAACACTACAGCTGAACATGCAGGATTTCAATTTCCGAAATCTGGGCAGAACTTGCCCTGTGTTGCGTCCCATATTTCGTATCCATAACAGTTAAATTAGCATTTTACATAAACATAAGAGTTGTAGGTATACGAGTTAGCTTTCCAAGTCATATTTGTTCATTGCAAACTAAGTTCTCTATCGCGAGATATGCATAAAATACCAAACGCTACCCAGCTCGAAAACAGATTTTGTCATTTACCAAAAAGAAGTGTGTGTCTCGAATTCCAGCCAAAAGAACCAAGTTTTCTCTTGTGATTTTGAAGAACAATCTATTTAGATCAGTTTCTAAGGTTCTAAGGCTTAAGGAAAACGAAATTACTAAAGGAGAGGTGAAAATATATAGTCAAACAAGTAATGTTTATCCCTTGGGCAGCTGTCCTTCAAAGGTGCTGCCCAAAATGCATACATATACACCTATATATATATCTCTCATCTCATTTTGAAGTTATACGTAATTCCAATTAGAATATTACCTAAACACCTCATCACAATCCTTTGCATCACATTCACATATATGATATCATGTCAACACTTCAATTCCTCATATAATGCCTTCAAGGCCATAATCATAATACACTTCATAAGTAGACACCTCCACCATAAGTGGATCACACATCAATCTATCAAAATTCTATATCAATTCTACATTAACAATGAAGTTAGACCAACTTACCCTTTTCCAAAGCCACAATCATCATTCCTCAACTCCCCAATAATTTACAATAGATAAGCATAGATAATAATAGAAATCAACTATTCAACTCAATTTAAGCATAATTCTATCATCATTCAATCATAAACAATAACCCCACTTCATAAGCCAACTTTAGGAAATTTGCAAAGACATAGGTTCATGGAATTTCCTTTCTTAAAACCATCAATAATAACATAAATCATCATTAAAAAAACATTTAATGCAAGAACCCATGCTAGAATCGAAATTAGGATTTTGAGTTTTTGAACAACTTTTGAAATCTTTTGGATTGACTCTTTGATTGAAGAAGGAATCAAAGATGAAGAGTCCCCATACCTTAATCTTCAAGGACCAAATGAAATTGGAGAAGAAATTAGTAGCCACCATCCACCCTAGCTCCATCTTTCACCTTGAGCTTCCATGGGGTTCTAGAGAGAACTTTTTTGAAAGAGGGAGGGTTTCTTTTTTTCTTCCTAATTGGATGGATTTAAATGGAAGAATTTTGGTCAAAAAGGGTTTTATAATTGCTAGGAAAGACAAAGAATAATAGGGACTAAAATTAGGAAAAGAATTAAGGACCCACAAAATTAAACTTAAAAGTTTTCACTAAACCCGTCTAAACTCGTCCTTTTGGACAGTGCTTCACTATTTCGGCCATAACTTTTTACTCCAAAGTCGGAATTGGGCAAACTCGGTGGCGTTGGAAAGAGGACTCGGAGACCTTTAATTGGATAGGTAATGGTTCACCTAATTCTTTTTGAGCTAAAAGATATGACTATTTAAAGTTGACCCTTACAACTCACTAGCTCAAATAAATAGTTTCCGGACATCACGGTCATTCCTTGACGTTTGACCTCAAATCTCTTTAAACTAAACTTCAAAAGCCATTTCTCATCATTTCATCAAGTTCTCAACTCCAAACTCACATGTGAGGCTCTAGTTTCACTAGTTCGTTTTTAGGGTCGTTACAGTCCCGATATACACTTTTGAAGAAATGAACTAAAATCTTTACTCTTTACTCTTTGCATAACTCAAAACTTAAATCTTAAAACAAAGTTAAAATGTTTGTAAAAGACTTCTTAAAATATGGGTCATGCTGAATTATGGTCGTGAACGACTCAATGTAAGGTTTTCAATAACCGTAGATAGAACTCAATACTTGGAACTCAAGAACTTTCATAATACTACTCACTTCAAGAATTCTCAACTCGGCGGGTTCATGAGGAATTTATGAGCATGAGCTACTCTACTCAAGGACTCAAAGATACTTCTCGTCTCAAGGCTGCTCGAATTATAAGGTTCATGCGGGATTATGGACATGAATAACCCAACTCAAGAACTTCATGGGCAACATGTAATAGTACCATGATTAGGAATGTAAATTCAAATGGGTTAGAAACTCAATACTTAAGACCTAGGACATGAAGATATTAATCCTCTCATAGATACTCAACTTCTAGAGTTCATGCAGAATTTATGTGCATGAACGACTTGACTCGTAGGTCTTCTCATTCTCATACTTGCTTTCTCAAAATTTAACTCAAATAGATTATGGATCTCCAAGGATTCACAATTGAACTCAATACTTTCTTGAACTCTACTCTTAACTCTCTCTTGAATATGAATTATGAAATTCAAGAGTTATGGTTCATGCTATGAAAGATCTCATGATGACAAAATAGACTCATGAATACATTCTCCTCACTCTCATTCTCACTTACTCGAGTCTTGAAACAAGTTACTAGAAGTTGTAGAAGACTCCACAAAATGATTCGAAGGGACTTTCTTAGAATGTTCAAAAGAATTCTCAAAACTTAACTCTTAAATCTACCATGAATTTAAATTATGAATTCAAGGTTATGATCATGTTTGGAATGATTTAAGGTGTTTAGAAGTAGCTTAGAGTAATTAGAATCGAAAAAGAGTGAAGGTACCCTTCGAAAGAACTCAAACGGAGCAACCGATTGCAAATTGGATAGGGTAGGCGACCCTGAGGTTATGGGTGGCGCGGAGCACCATCCCCTAAAATTCAGAGCCTACTTTGGGGAGCTCTGGCTGGCGTGACACTCCAGTCCCTAACCTAGAAAACCCGACGAATTTCTTTGCTCGTTTTCCCACCCTCACTCGCCTAGAATCGAACGGTTTCTTCCCCATTCACTTAGAATTGATTATTTAACATATGTACACTCTAATCTTCTTAATAAATCCCTTAAAACACTCACTTTGATCTCAATAAATCATCCAAAACCCAACATAACAAGATTTAGAATGAACTTGAAGAACACCTATCAAGAACTCATCAAAACTCAAATCTTCAACTTCAAGAATGAAATTTGTGCTGAAAATAACATGTTTGGCGTGTGGGTGAACAAAACCAACACTATGTAAGCTTACATACCTCTTCGAGATTAAACCCATGGCAAAAATCCACAACAACATGAAGGAATTTTGACGAACGCTTGATCCTCTCCTCTTTTCTCCTCTTTTCTCTTCTTGAACTCTCAACTAAAACCCTAGGCTAATTTTGGGATTATAAAACTGAACCTAATTGTATTAGACCCTTAAAACCTTACTAAAAATGAATTAAATCTGATTTGGTAAGGAAAAGACTAAAATACCCCTCTAAAATCCAGTTTTGACTTTCCTTATCTAGATAGCCCAACTTCGAATGCACATATCTCCCTCATACAAAGTCGAAATTGAGAAAACTCAGTGGCATTGGAAAGATAATTCAAATATATTTCCTAGGGTATCTGGTAGCACATATAAATCATCTTGATATAGGATTTATGGTCGTTTGAAGTCAACCCAAAACTTATACTTAGTGTAACTTGCAAAATTTTAGATTTTGCTATTTCCAATTTAGTTCTTTTTGAACTCAAGGTGCTACATCTAGTGAACTTAACACTTAAGAAACTTTAATTCCTCGGTAAAATCCTACTCACAACGAAGGTTGGTTCAAGTCTTAGCTCAAAAAAAAATTGGGGTGTTACAATATCTCCCCCTTGGGATCATTCATCCACGAATGACGATTGGACTGGGTATGGAACGGGTTACTCTTACTAAGGTCTGAGGCTAATGGTACGCTCTCACTATATTCAAGATTAACCCAAATCCTTAGGTTCTGGTTCTATACCTCTCTATAGGGAATCTCATCCCAAGACCATTACTCCTTACCACCACATTCAAGCCTAATACTCTAGCAACTCCATGGACTCCTACTAAAAAACTCCTTTAGAATCAACTAAGGGCTCTCATTTAAATATTTCTCATATTAAAACCTCATTCTAATATTCCTCCTTATTTACAACCTTAGATGGAACTATCACACCATCATCATCTTGATAGGATCATTAACCTTCTCTTTCTAACATCACTCCATTACTAAAATGAGCTCTGAAAAGATATCTCGGAAACTCTTTGGAACTCATTAATATCTTACTCTCAAACACTTGACTTGATTTCTCATCTCGACATCTCCCCCTTAGGTCTAAAGTTGACACTTGAAAGATATGGACCTATTCCATAATCTCTAACTGGCATACATCCTCTTACTGCTCTTTTTACTCTTGTGACTTAGCCACACTTCAGTGCCCTTATCTAAAGGTTAGGGTCTCTCACATGTACCACTCGTATTCATTGGAGCTAACATTTCAATTCCTCATCTCTTCTATGCTAAGTCTACAAGATCAAATCTCAAGACTAACATCATCACCCTCATGGTTACATTCTTTGGATCATGACACTCATCTCAAATTCAAGCTTAATGTTTATTACTAAACCCGAATATCAATACGATTGCTCGCCTACTATACTATACCTCATTACTTAATCAATTCTATGACATTATGTACATCATGACCCTCTCAAACATATCATAAGCCTGGTTTATATCTATCCCTTCATGAATACTCGGTGATTCTATTCAACACATACACTTGGCCATTACCTACACAATGATACTTCATCACAAGCTCCTTTCTAGCTAAAACACACTCTACCTCCTATGATGGAATCTTCACAACTCATCACTTATTAGTCTACCCGTAAGGAAAAACTCCTCATTAATAACTTACTAGGTGCATGGGTATAGTAACATAGCTTGCCTCATCACTATCTCCCTTTCTAGGATTACTAAACCTCTGCATACTTTCCTGTAAATCTGGGCTCTTTCACTACTACTGCTCATTATCTTGTCATTCATACCATCTTTTAGGATGAAAATACTACCCAGGCTCTAAACATACTTTCTCATGAGGATCTCAGCTGAAACATGACTTAAAAAAGAGAGTACAACTCACTTTTAGCTCAATTGCATGATTCATATAATTATAGGTGCATTCCTCTGAAACTGAACACTTAACTTACTCTTTGGGCTACTCTCAAGCCCCTCTGGAGTTTCATGACTTTCTCAAGACACTTGGTAAGAACAACTCATCGAAAAAGGACTGACTTTTATTTTCAACTACATCTAGTATGATGGGTAATCGAATGAATTTGAAGAAATGTACAAGCATGAACAAATCTCTAGGACTTAGCTCTGTTATACGATTAAGAGTACGAAAGAAAGGAAACTTTCCTTAAATGTCTGTAATGCCTCGTTTATAGAAGTGGGGCCCTCACAACCATAAACAAGACCCTACTTGACACGGCTTCATAGACACCTTAGGACTCTTGAAACCTGGCTCTAATACCAAGTCTGTCATGACCCAAGCCTACACCCTGGACGTGGCCGACACTCGAGAACCATTGCTGGTCCCTAAGCGAACCCTCATTCTGGCTGACTACAAGCGGAAGACTAACTCAAGAATACAAAAGCGTAAAAACTGAATAAAAATTCATGAAACTGAAATACAAAACTTTAACTCAAATGAAAAACTCTGAATATAAAAATAATATTCAACTCGCCATAAAATAGGCAAGTTATGTCTTTAAACATTTAACAAAATAAATGATACAGACTTCTCAACTATACCAACTACCTATGAAGCCTCTAACCATTAAAGATGGAAGTCGGGACAAGACCCATGACATCCTAACTAAACTGAAAAGTAAATGAAATCCTCCAGAAATAAGAAGGCTCACCATAGCTAACTAAAACTTTCGGATGTATCAACGAAACTCCTGTTGATTACCCTGAATACCTGTGTCTGTATCATGAGACGATGCAGGCCAAATGGTTCAGTACATGGAATTACGAGCATGTAAGAGGAATTCTAAAGCATAAACATAAGCTTTAACTTTGATAAAAAGGAAACATACTTACCTCCTCCCAACTCACTCAACTAACAGAAACATAGCTGAACTCAATGATAAGATATTCAACTTAGAGGTATACTCAAGGATACTAAAAACTACTCAAACTTAATCAACTTAGAAGTACACAAGTATAAGATACTTAACTCAAAATACTCAAGGATAATGCAACAGTAAAAGATGCAATATATATGAAAAGCTTAAAAATGTAGATAGAACTAAATGTATTGAAAAACACAGAAATACTCAGTATGTATATAAAAATACAATATAACTCTGTGGGAGATTATCTAATTGACAACCACCACTATGAGCCAAAGTGGTGATACAACATTTTACCTTATGCTGCCAAAGATCGTACTATACCTTGCTGGGGTATAAAACCTAACTCACTAAGTGGATCCACTAGTCTATGCTAAAAGCATCTTAAGGAGTCATCTAAAAAGTATGATCCTTTATTACCCATGATAGCTACATGGGTTTATGGAGACTTGAGTTATCTGAACTCGCATCCCCATATCGGTGCTCAATACTACTCCCAAAATATACTTGGCTCATATGTTTATAAAAACAAAATTGTTTCTTTGGTGTGAGATAATTACTTAAAACTTAGCTTAAAAGACCTCTTTGAAATCATAGTTTCATCTTTACTGAAAAACTAGCTCAAAGGCTCTTTTGAAATGTCAGTTTCCTTTCTTATTTAAATGTGAAAACATTTACTCTTTAGGAATACATAGTCCCGATATACTCTTTTGAAGAAATGAACTCAACTCTTTGCTCTTTGCTTAACTCAAAACTTTAGTCTTGAAACATAGTTAAAACCTCTTTGAAATCATAGTTTCATCTTTACTGAAAAACTAGCTCAAAGGCTCTTTTGAAATGTCAGTTTCCTTTCTTATTTAAATGTGAAAACATTTACTCTTTAGGAATACATAGTCCCGATATACTCTTTTGAAGAAATGAACTCAACTCTTTGCTCTTTGCTTAACTCAAAACTTTAGTCTTAAAACATAGTTAAAACGTTTGTAAAAGATTTCTTAAAATATGGTACATGCCGAACTATGGTCGTGAACGACTCAATGTAAGGTTTTTAATAACCGTAGATAGAACTCAATACTTGGAACTCAAGAACTTCTATAATACTACTCACTTCAAGAATTCTCAACTCAGAGGGTTCATGCGGAATTTATGAGCATGAACTACACAACTGAAGGACTCAAAGATACTTCTCGTCTCAAGGCTGCTCGAATTATAGGGTTCATGCAGGATTATGGACATAAATAACCCAACTCAAGGACATTATGGGTAACATGTAATAGTCCCATGATTAGGAATGTAATCTCAAATGGGTTAGAAACTCAATACTTAAGACTTAAGACATGAATATATTACTCTTCTCATAGATACTCAACTTCTGGAGTTCATACGGAATTTATGTGCATGAACGACTTAACTCGTAGGTCTACATAACATTATGAAACTCATGTATACAACTCTTTTCATTCTCATACTCACTTTCTAAAAATGTAACTCAAATCGATTATGGATCTCCAAGGATTCACAATTGAACTCAAAACTTTCTTGAACTCTCTCTTGAATGTGAATTATAAATTCAAGAGTTATGGTTGATGCTATGGAAGATCTCATGATGAAAAAATAGACTCATGAATACATTATCCTCACTCTCACGCTCACTTACTCGAGTCTTGAAATAAGTTACTTGAAGTTGTAGAAGACTCCACAAAATGACTCAAAGGGACTTTCTTAGAATGCTCAAAAGAATTCTCAAAACTTAACTCTTAAATCTACCATGAATTTGAATTATGAATTTAAGGTTATGATCATGTTAGGAATGATTTAAGGTGTTTAGAAGTAGCTTAGAGTAGTTAGAATTGAAAAAGAGTGAAGGTACCCTTCGAAAGAACTCAAACGGAGCAACCGATTGTAAGCTGGATGGGGCAGGAGACCCTGGGGCTATGGGTGACGCGGAGCGCCAGCCCCTAAAATTCAGAGCCTACTTTGGGGAGCTCTGGATGGCGCGACACGCCAGGCCCCAACCCAGAAAACCCGACGAATTTCTTTGCTCGTTTTCCCACCCTAACTCGCCTAGAATCGAACGGTTTCTTCCCCAATCACTTAGAATTGATTATTTAACATAAGTACACTCTAATCTACCCAATAAATCCCTTAAAACACTCACTTTGATCTCAATAAATCATCCACAACCCAACACAAGATTCAGAATGAACTTCAAGAACACCTATCAAGAACTCAAATCTTTCAACTTCAAGAATGAAATTTGAACTGAAAATAACATGTTTGGCGTGTGGGTGAACAAACCCAACACTATGGAAGGTTACATACCTCTTATGGATTAAACCCATGGCGAAAATCCACAACAACACACAAAAATTTTGACGAATGCTTGGTCCTTTCCTTTTTTCTCCTCTTTTCTCTTATTTTCTCTTCTTGAACTCTTAACTAAAACCCTAGGCTAATTTTAGGATTATAAAACTGAACCTAATAGGATTAGACCCTTAAAACCTTACAAAAAATGAACAAAATCTGATTTTATAAGGAAACGACTAAAATACCCCTCTAAAATCTAGTTTTGACTTTCCTTATCTAGGCAGCCCAACTTCGAATGCACATATCTCCCTCATACAAACTCGAAACTGAGAAAACTCGGTGGTATTGGAAAGATAATTCAAAGATCTTTCCTATGGTATCTGGTAGAACACCTAACTCATCTTGAATTAGGAGTTATGGTCGTTTGAAGTCAACCCAAAACTCATACTTAGCTTAACTTGCAAAATTTCAAATTTTGCTATTTCCAGTTTAGTTCTTTTTCGAACTAAAGGAGCTACATCTAGGGAACTTAACACTTAAGAAATTTTAATTCCTCATTAAAATCCTACTCACAATGAAGGATGGTTTAAGCCTTAGCTCAAAAATTTTATGGGTGTTACAACTTTGTTGAGATACCAATTGGAATCAGGAGATACCAATTGGACTCAACTCATACCACAAGCGACATTTCACACGAAAGGAGAAAATGAGTGGAACAATTTCATAGAATGCTTCCTAACTTCCTGAGATTAGACGTGGACGTCAACACACCAATCCGCAGGAGTCTAGTCCACATTTTGCGCTTGTATGGGGAGCCCGATAACCTAGGCTCTAATACCAATTTGTCTCGACCCAACCCACTGAGCCGTACAGGCACCTACATACTACCACCTAAGTAGGAGAAACCTCATATCTCAACAATTTAAAACATGCGGAAATTTGAATAAATGGTAATAAATATAATAACAGAATTCTTAATTAAAAACCTTCAAAACAATCTCGAGTTGAGACTTGTAAAGTAATTAAAACTCACAAGGACCTAGTCTAAACAGGTACAAGAGCTACTAAGAGTATAACTGGACAAGATAAATAAAAGACACAGCTCCCACCATGCGGAAGGAAGAATAGAAGCTGCTGGAGAATTTCTTCGTCTTCACCTAATGAAACATCACCAACCTGCATCCAGACTATGTCAAAAGACATAGCAAGAGTAGTATCAGTACAAACACACGTACTGGAAGGCATCATCGGTCAACCCAACACCCACCACATAACATAAGTAACCGACTAGTAAGATCATGAAATAAGCCACCCGTTTCTCCACTTTCTCAAACAACTTACTTACCAGTTTCTTGATCATAGCCTAACCGTTCTAACACATTAACAAAACCCCCAATTTCACCCACAAGCACTCCAACTAACCGCTCACTTCGTACTCTTACTTCCTTGTCACATTACCCAGCCATGGTCACAAAGCACATTACATTAAACTTCCTTACCACTAAATTCAGTCTCTTTCCCCCAAGGTGAAATCCATCTAAGTCTATTTCATCATATCCACTACCTCTATTTCTCGCCAATATGACATACAAACAGCCCTTGTTATCCATTACTCGCCCCTTGAACATTTTACCCTTCCACAATACCCAACAAGTTCGCTTAACACAAAGACAATCAAATATAAGTCGTTCCAACCTATACCCACTAGATGCAACAAACAGAAGCAAGTGAATTATACATTATAAACATGTAAAATATCGGACATATACAATATCGAATATCACATGCTCAGATAATTATACACAATTATGCGATCATTAGTCCTCTCATGGAACCCAAACACAAACAGTTACCATACCGAAACATGGTACCCGATCCAAGTTAGTTATGTCGAAACATGGCAACCGATCCCATAGTTATGCCGAAATGTGGAAACCGATCGAAGTTAGTTATGCCTGAACGTGGAAACTGATCCAAGTTAGTTATGTCGGAACGTGGCAACCGATCCAAGTTAGTTATGCCGAAACATGGCAACCAATCCATTCCACACACCACAATCACAAGTATATTCTCAAGATCATACATTTAAGTCATTATTCAGGGCATTCATCATTCCTCTATCTCCTCTACAACAAGTGTTATCAATGATGCAACATTCATATACATGAGAATATCACAATGAAGCGAGAACAACATACATCACACAATTCTAGAATCATTACCATCACTTACAATGTATTAGTCATCATGCACATCATGCAAACCCTGATTTGACCATACTCAGCCCTAATTCATCGTTTAAGGCTTCTTTCTTGGGTTTGAATCATACATTATTCAGTGTACAAAGGTCTATGAATGAATCCTACCATCGATTTACATATATTACGCAATGAGCATAGATTTAAACTACTCAATTCATAAAACCTAGCCTACCTAGCGCAAGCAGATGCATGGAGTTTTGGTCTTTCATTTTTGTTTCCAGAATTCGTGACAGTGATCTTGACCAGAAATTCGCAATCTATCGACATCTTCACGCTAGAAATCTCTCTCCTTCCTTCCCAAACTTCGAGCAGCTTTTCTGAGGTTTATAGAGTGGTTTTCGACTTATTTTGGTATTTTAGGAAGATGAAAAAAATAGGATTTCTCATAATTTACGTTCTTCCTCGCCTATCCTGCCCTGGCGCCAGCTTACCCCAGCCTAGCACCGTCGTTTTAGTAGCAACAGGCCCGCTCTGGCTAGACAATGACCTAGAATTTTCTCAGATTTTTGTTTCATCTAAATAATGACGGTTCAGATCGTTACAGAAATGGGGGCCAAAAGAGTATTGAACCAAAAGGAAAGCTAGTAGAAGAAGAGGATCATGAAAAAAGGTCAATGAATGATGTAGGGGAGGTGCTGAAGTAGATGATGACTACCTTCTATTGATGGGGATGATAGAGGATAGGAAGAATAATCATGACAAGAATAAAAAGAAGAGGCCCACTTTGATGTGGGAGATCTGGAAGAAAAGAATGATTGGTGAATGGTTGAAAAATATTCAAATGATCTAGACTTCTCTATTCAGAAAGAGAGTGGTTGTCTAGGGCACTGAAGAAGAAGAATCTACTACTAGAGGCGAAATTCTTGCTGATGAAATGGGAATGGGGATGACTATTCATGCCACAGATCTTGTGCTTGCTAAACGCGAATTAGGAAAATAATTTATAATTCCAATTTTCTCTCATCTCTCATTTGTTCTTCCTAAGAGCTTAGTTAAAGGAACCCTAGTTGTATGTCCTGTTATTGGTGTGATTTAGTGGGTCAGTAAGATTGACCTCTTCACCACTAAAGGAAGCAACAAAATTCTGGTTTATGATAGTGCCAAAAATTTGAAAAATTTGGGGAATATGATTGTGTCATCACTACGTACTCCACAATGAAGATTGAGTACTGGAAAAATGTGATGCCACCAAAAGAAAAGCTTTTGTTTTAGTGGCATCACAATTTTCCTAAACTCAAGCTCTACTGAGGAGTACATAGTGATAAAGAATCATATGCAACAAATTTATCAATATTTTTAATTCTATCGGTTGGCACTATGATAAACAAGAATTTTGGTGTTTCCTTTAGTGGTGGAACGGTCAATCTCACCGACCCACTGAATCACTACAACAATAAGACATATAATTAGGGTTCCTTTCGATTCTGGGAGCTCGTAGCAAGTACAAGGGGTAAGTGAGAGAAAACTAGGATAAAAATTTACTTTCCCTGGTTTGTTTGTTCCCCATACCCATCTTATCAACAAGAACACCCCCCATAGCGATAGATTCTTCTTGCTTCAATGCCCAAATCAACTACTTTTTCTGGTACGTTAGCAGAGGCATGATAAAATCAGATCGTGGCCAGTTAGAATAAGTTGGAGAATAAAACTTCTAACCACCATCAGATTTTATCATGCCATTGATAAAGTACAACCGTGAAAACTAACTAGTTGAGAGAGAGAGAGAGAGTTTGTGTTAAGAACAATGGTGTGAACTTGTGCGGCTGGAAACATATTCCAAAGCCAGAATCAATAATGATAGAGGGTGTAGTAAACATATTAGGGAACCTTTATAATTAATCGATTTAAAAGTTCGTTTAAAGAAAGAAAATTAATCCATTTAAAACTTTTGTTATATTAGAGAACCATTATAATAATGGGCAAATCTTTTATTGTGAAATAGTATATTACCTATTTAGGGAAAGTCAAGATTTGGTTTTAAAAACTAATTTATAATTATGAGAATTTAGTATTTACTTACCGGTTAAGAAATTACATTCAAATATTTGGTAACTCATTAGTTTCTTTATTTATTGTGGACATATGTATAATATCTAGGGAAATGATTTGATATACCTAGCAACTTTGTGATTTAGAAATGATATAATACTCATTATAAAAGTCGCTCACATATAATCATCTTGTTAGACCCTCACCTTGATGGTTTGAGTGGATTGGTCTTGGGTATGGATTTACATGATGAACATAGCCAAAGCCCAATGACTTCAATCAAGATCAATCTTAATTGAATATAGACCGTGGCATTGGCGTGGCTAAAGCATGCAAGACAATGTGTGTCTAAGGAATGACAAGCGCTAGCCAAAGCTAAAGCAAGTCAATGTAAGGCTGTGATCGCGACATGACCATGGCTAAAGAAGTTTAAGGTCTAAGTGTTGGGCAAGGGAAGAAGACCCAGGAGAATGGACCAATGGCAACCTGTGCGGGGCAGGACATTCGCACAGTCCAATCACTTGATCACGCGCAAAGCTAGGCGAGTAGAAGTGAGTTTTGACACCAAATTTGAATGTTGCTTGCATGTGTCTATCACATGCCTGGGCAATTAGGAAATATCTAGTCATTTATGGATTGTCAGCAATGTAGAGAGAACTTGTATTTTCAAATTTTGAATTGGCCTATCAGTTGGGGATCCCCAACTGAATGAGACTATCATGTGTTTGGCATGTGACAAGGTGCTTTAGCCTATTTATTAGCATAGGCAAATCTATCACAAAGAGGGGGTTTTGGTCAGATTTTGCAGGCTAAGTTATTTGTGTGCTTTCATTGTGTCATGAGTTTAATACAAAGTTGGGAAGTGATTCATATACGTGCCTATGTTGTCTATATTCTCATGCTTTTCTAAGTGTTGAACTAGATTGAGAGAAAAAGAAAAGGGGTGAGACGTCAAAGGGTGATATACTGCCTAGTGGGTTAGATTGGGAAGGGTTGACCCGATAACACTTACCATTACACAAATCGCCTAGATGTACCTTTTATATCTAATAAAAGTAAAACAATTGATTTAAATTCTATTTTTTTATTATTTTTTTAATCTTAAAAAACAATAATGTTGGAATAAGTTTGATCCGTCTAGCAAAGTTTAGGAATATTTTGATCCTTCTATGCCTTATTTAACTAGGTAAAATAAAATAAAAAGAAATGATAAAATGGGAATTGACCTTGCGTGGAGCAGCGAACTGGGGGAGTTGTTATCAAGCCTCAAATCTACTCTCTCTCACTTGGATTGTCGTCAATAAACCATACCGATTAACAAAGCCTGGAAAGCTGAAGAGAGATATATAAGAACAAAGATATAACGAGTTTAGGTGGGTGGAGGCTGCTAAAGAACATGACCCAAAACAAAATCCAAAGGTTTCTAGGAGGAAATTAGGGTTTGATTTAGCGCGGTATTTTGAAATTTTGAATTTGATTTGGTTATAGAGATATCTATTCAAAATCAAATATAGGGAAATCTGGATGTGTTCGGTCTTCACTTTATCCGAACATAGAAAACATGATTTGTCTTAGATTATACTTTAATTGGTAAACCTTTAATTGTGTTGTTTGATGTGGAATCTCTTGAAGCTTGAAAAAAGAAGAGATGGAGACACGTCTGAAATTTTTGAGATTTGCTTGAAAATGGTGACGAAGCATCTGCAAATGGTGAAAATATCTGAAATTTTTCTTGAAGAGGAGAGATGGATCTTGAAGGATAATTATAAAGAGGATGAGAGACTCAAGAAAAATTAAGATAAGAAACCCTAGATGCTTACCTAACTCTAAGGGTAATTCAAACAATTGAAGAGGGTAGATGGGTTGAGCTTTGTAAAGGGAAGATTTGGGTTTGTATATTGGGCTACTTAAAAGAGTAAATGGTCTAAAGTTCTTGGTCTTCTTCATCTTTCACGTGATTTCTTAGGTTTCTTAATATTAATTAAAGAGAAATGAAGTGGACTTAAAATATTACACATCTATTATACAATGATATATTTAGTAATTAAAGTGTGTCATATCTAAAATAGAAAGTAAAGCATGATAAACTTTGTAAACCTATTTAAAAGAGTAAAATAGTTATCTAGGATACCAGTTCTTGGACACGTGCGTTGCACATTTGTCCCATGCAAATAGTATATACAAAATAAATTATATTAAATCTGTAGTGTAATCAACAATAAAATTTGTTAAAAAATACAAGATAAAATTGATGAGTACACATTCTATTTTACTATTCTTTGTTGGATGACAAATGCTTTTATATTGTATGAAACTATGAAATTGGACAGCTGGTCAATTTAGGAAAAGAAGACCTATTGAGTTGCATTTTGATGTGCTAATAGGTTCAAACATAAAATCTTATTTTATCTTATCTTATCTTATATTCTTATATAAAAGAGAATTTTAGACTCATCTATGTGGCACCCTCACAAATCATGATTCTTATTTAACACTTCTTAAAAGTCTCAACCTTACAGAAAAAGTCACAACTTTTCATAAAAATCACAACTCTTTAGATAAGTCAGGACTCTTCATAAAAGTCACAAATTTTCACAAAATTCACAACTCTTCGCTTTTCATTCACACCTTTTAAAACCCAACACTTAGTTGCAAGACACCAAAATAAGAATGATTAAACAAAGAAAATTGATTTCAATTGCAATGCGACATTAATACTCTTGGCCCTCTCAGTCCACAACTCATAACGATGTTGGAATGGTTGCATTCATAACATTGTTTAGTAAACAAAACTTCTATTTCTTTATAGGGTCTTTTCTGCTATAGGGAGTCGAATTCAAATACATTAATTAAGCTTCTTATGAAGTGTTGTTTCATTCCTCAAAGTTTTCTTCCTCCTATTTCATGAAGCTTAATCTTTTACTGAAAGTTATAGTGATTCATGTAATTCTTGCAATTTCTTTTTGCTATTTTGGTGACTTTTTTTACTTTGTTAAAAATGCTAGCAATGATGATTAAAAATTGATCTTCTCTTTTGTCCCTTTCTACAGGCATTTTCATATACTTTTTCAGAAAATTGCTTGTGGGGTGTGCTATATTTGATGGCACGCAACAACAAATATGTGATAACTAATACAGAACCAATGGTGAAGTTTGTTAAAAGAACAAAACAAATTGATATCTTGCTTGCCACAATTAGTATATTGTTTTTATTGTTTTATCTTAGATACAAACATTTTGTATGTCATTGCATTCTTCCTAGAATATTAGTATAGAGACAATTAGTCCACTTCTTTTATTGCAAGTTGACTAATTTGTCATATTTCTTCCTCTCTTCTTTTTGGTCATAATAAGAGATCAAGTTTTCTTGAAATTAACAAATGCCCAAAATATACTATAACAAAAACAATTTTTATCAGCAATAAATATGCAAATTAACGAAGAGTTCTATAGCCTTCCCTGATATTAATTAATTGTCGTTAGATCCAATGGTCACTATAGACTTTATGGACATTTATAGAGAGTACTAATTGCCTCTGAAAATACACACTTAGCTTCTGAAATCCATGGCTGAAGGAAATACCTAATACTTGGCCATTGATTGTTAAACATTCGGAAGAATATACTCCTTTAAATTGTTGCAAGGTGGTGACTTGGAAATTACCGTCTCGGGGGACTTTTAAATGTAATATTGATGGGTGTAGCAAAGAATATCCCAGACTTAGTGTAGTGGCATTTTGTATTAGGAATGATGAAGGTGATCTGGTATATGTTGAAGCAAAGAAAATAGGAGAAGCTTCAACAATTGAAGCTGAAATGACAGGAGTGAAACTGGGTCTAGAGTACTGTGTTCAAAAGGGTTATTTACCATTTACTATAGAAACTGATTCGTTGATTACCAAAAGAATCCTAGATGGAGTTTGGGATATTCCTTGGATTGTTACTATGGATGTGAAAAGCATAAAAGTTTCAATGCACAGTAGGAACGTGGAGGTGATTCACACATTCAGAGAAGGAAATAAACTAGCTGATTTTTTAACTAACAATGCTACTCATTTTGCAGGTATAGATATAGAGAGATATTTCCACATACATGAGTTACCAAAAAGAGCACAAGCTATCATTCAATTGGAAAAGAATCAAATCCCGAATTTGAGGATAAAAAAGATGCAACACAGAGGCTTTACCACAAATGCACATAATACAAGCTAATATGCAGGGCATGCCACGAACAACAACAAAGAAACAAATTCAAGACAAGGATATTACATTACAGCAACAAGAAATCAAAAATCACTCTCAGAGCTATATAAAGTGGTGAGCGCGTTCATTTCTGTTATAAGATTGAGATTAGGGTGCTTACTTCTCTAGATCTGAAATCATATACGGTGGTAGGAAGATGCTTTAAAATTGATGGTGAGCTGAAATGGACGTCTAAATGAATCTTTCCATAGAGTGATTTGTGTGAGGTCGTTGTATGGCGCGAACGGTTAGTTGAAATGTTGGTGGTTGTGATTGGGGAAATTTCTCTACGTGTTAGAATGATTAGGCTATGATCAAGTACCTGGTAGGTAGGTTGATGCAGAAGGATGTTAGTTGTTAGAATACTAGTGTATATTGGAGGTATTTTAAGAAAAGGGATAAAGGTGGAGAAGCGAGTGTTTATGTCATGATCTTATTAGTTGATTTCTTATATTATGTGGTGGGCATCGAGTTGACCGATGATGCCTACCAGTACGCGTGTTTGTACTGAAACTACTCTTGCTATGTCTTTTGACATAGTATGGATGCAGAATTGGTGACGTTTCATTAGGTGAAGACGAAGAGAATCTCCAGCAGCTTCTACCCTTCCTTTCACATGGTGGAAGTAGTGTCATGTATTTAATTGTCCAGTTGAACTCTTAGTAGCTCTTGTAACTATTTAGACTAGATCCATGGGAGTTGTTTCAATTACTTTACAAGTTTAACTAATAGTGTGTCGAAGAATATTATTTATAAAATCATAGCATTATCTTTTCTATTTCTGTTTTCTTAAAATTTTCCGCATGTTTAACTAATTGGGATATGAGGGTTCTCCTACTTAGGTGTTAGAGTGGGTGCCCGCATGGCTCAGTGGGTTGGGTCGTGACAATATATAGATATATATATATATATATATAGGGGCAGATCTACTAAGCTCGGTGGGGGTGCCACGCCACCCACAAGCTTCGATTGAAACGTGATGTATATATAGGTGTATATATGTAATATTTGTATAAATAAACAAATGACACCCATAGAACCAAACAGTGCTGTGGTGACGTTTTGTTTTTAAAGAAATAATTTGCAGCTTCAAATAGATAGATTGTTCTTTTTTAAATAGATAGCGAATTTAACTTAAGCAATGCATGATTTTAAAGATTATATTTTCTTTTTTCTTTTTAATTCAAGTTGGCTTAGTTTTAATTAGTAATTATTG
Source organism: Solanum stenotomum (assembly GCF_019186545.1). Lineage (NCBI taxonomy): Eukaryota > Viridiplantae > Streptophyta > Magnoliopsida > Solanales > Solanaceae > Solanum > Solanum stenotomum. Next base: position 6,234,952 of record NC_064287.1, on the reverse strand, counting down.
TTGACTAATTTAATTTAGTAATCTTTTATTTTATTTTATAATTTTAAATTAGTTATTTTCTTGATGGAGAAGTGTTAAAGTTAGCCTTAAAAATTGAGTAAAAATATTCTCCGTTAATAATTTGGTTTAAAAAATGTCCCTACTATTAATAATTTGTTCCAAAACTATCCCACTATTAATAGTTTGATCCCAAAAATGTTTCTATTGTTACTTTATTGTATCAAAAATACTTTTTTTCTAATAAACATAATAACTTTTAATTTTTCCAATAAAAATATTATTTTGTAAAGAACTCCTTTACTGATTCTTTTCTTTTAAAATTCTTTTAACTTTAAAAAAAAGTCCGAAGTAATATTTTTCTTAATCTCGTTTTATAATTTAAATATAATAACTTCATGTACTTTTTAAATAATATCATAGTAACTTCATCTTTAATTTTTATTAAGATAATGGTAAAATCCTTTTTTCCAAATAAAATAAAAAATATTTTAATTTCTTAATCTTTTTGAAATTGATCAAGCAAATATTTTACGTGTACCTATTGTAATTGTGGAAATAGCATTCTCTTCCATAAAATAGATATAAACTGTAGTATGAAATAGGATTGGTGATTAATATTCAAACAATTGTTTAGTTTGTTACATAATGTGTTATGTATTTACAAATATAAGTAATGATGTTCTGATTGACCGTTTTCAAAATCGATCTATATATAATAGGAGAAGAAAAAGTTCCACGTGTCAGCACCATAAAAAAAGAATTTATGAATTATTAAAATTAATTTAAAATAAAAAAATCTAAAAATAAAAATAAAAATTGCAATCACTAAAAAAAACTGTATCTTAACGTTTATTAGCTCTTTTAAAAAACTGTCAGTATCATTTTTAAAATCTAACTATTTAAAATATGCAAAAACTGAAAATGACAAGTGACATAAAATTTGTAAAACATTAGCGGAAAATAAACATTAATGGATAATTTTTAACTGCTCCTATTTTCTCTCCACATTTCTATTTTACAATTTTATTTATTCAAAAATATTAAGATATAGATAATTAACTACAAAATCTAACTGTAATATATAGATAAAGCCAAATAATTAGGGAACAATTATTTAAAAAATGGTAAGAGATATTATTCTATTTCAACTATTTCAATTTCTATTCATGCATACATTCTTTTGACGATTTAACTTTTTGTCTTCTTCTTTTCCAGTGAAGTTATTGTAATCAAATACCAAGAAAGATGAAATCAAAATTCAACCAAATTTGTTTCAGTTCTTCTATCGATGACATGTTAATATTATTTTTTTTCAAATTGCAGCACAGAGATGAAATGTGTACTTCATGAATTTTACTCAATTATGATTCAAATGGATAACAAATAATACAAGTCAGTCCCATCCACTTCAAGTTTGGACTATCAAATTTGAAGATACAATGAAATTTGATTGTTTGTGTTGTATGACTATGACACGTCCTAGATTACGAGAGGTAACATACCATTTTTAAAAATTTAATTTCTTATGCACGTAAATATTTTTTGTTTAACCGTTCATTGAATTTTATGATTTGCAGATGTTCTAATTGCACAGTTTAATTGGTAATATGTTTGTTTTATGTATCTTCATGTTAAGTTCATTAAATTAAATTTTATTATTTGCTATTTGAATTATATTTCTTTTTCACTTTTGGTATTTGTTTGTTTATTATTATAATAATAATAATTATAGATTGATAGATGCGGCAGCGAAAATAAATACAAACAAGCAATTATCATTTTTACATTTTTGCTATCTTAATCAAGGATTAAGGTTCGAACTGTCTTCTCGATCAGAGAATTTTATCTTTTTTGTGAGATTTTATTTCCTCTTTTTTGTTTTGGTGCTAATTATTTTAAGAACATTGGACATTATTTATCTAGATAACTTTTCCAAAAGAACAAAAATACTCATATATATTACTAACCTTAGATGTTAACCAATACATTAAATGTTTTTCTTTCTATATATTTGCTTTTACTTTTTTGTACATGAAAGAAAGTATAATCTTCTTTCTTATGTTGCTGCAATACAATGTTAGATGTTCTTTTTTACCTTTGTATATTTTTTATTTTTTTATTATGTAAATCATAATTAGTATTAAATAAAAATTTCTTATGACTAATTACATGAAATTTACAATATTGAATTATACTATAATATATGTATGTTAACTTGATGAAGAGATCTATTATCTTCTTTCTTAGTTCAAAATTTTTTTCCGATCTTTATGTTTATGCATTTCAAGTTAGTGGAGGTAAATTTTTTTTTCTTCACGTGAATTTCCTCTCAAAATTTATCTATTTATTAATTTTATATTATATATTAATTTATTTGTTGATGCTAATATCAGAACGTGGCACAATTATTTATTAACCTATAGACTCCTGTTATTCTATTTATTCTTTCAAGAATATTTACTACTAGTAAAAAGAAAATTCTCAATACTAATTTCTTTGTTGTATTTTATTCTTTTTCAGCTTCTTTCATTCGTCTTTTACGTGTGCCTCTCAACGATGTCATCTTCCAAGAATCTAAAACCAATGATTCAAGTTCTTAATGAGAAAATTAGATGTTTTCCAACTCATATATATATACAGAGGCGGATCCAAGATTTGTAGTTTCTGGGTGCAAAGTAAGCACGTTGATTAGATCACTAAATCAATCTTAGGCTTTGATTATGCGCAAAGTCCACAAAGCATATTTCTTTAAATTTATTTACTAATATTTTAAGTATATATTATTCATTCATAATTGTTCTCGATGATTTTAAATACTAGTATATGTACCCGCGCATTGCGCGGACATTTAAAATATAATAATTTTATAATTAAAAACAACTAATAACAATTATTATTCACTTAGTGATATATTTAAATAATACTCCCTCCGTTTCATATTAGTTGATTATCTTACTAAAAATAATTGTTCCATATTAGTTGTCCATTTACTAAATCAAGAAAGAATTAATTAAATTTTTTGTATACTTCCTTTGCAAATAATTCTATTTGAAAGTGTTCACATTTATATGTAAATTTCCAAGAAATTTTTTAAGGAGTGAATTAATAAACTTATCTTCTTTTTATGATTTCTTACTATGCATGTTAAAAAAGAAAATGATTAACTAATATGGGATGGAGGAGTAATAATAGAAATCATTAGCTTATTTAGTTAACCTTATAAATTAATGTTATTAGTGTGCAATTTAATTTTATAATATTTAAATATAATTTCTATAGTTATATTAGCTACGTTTTTAATTTTATAATATATTGTGTTGAAATTTTTCTAAGAATAATATTAATTTATAATTATTTTATCTTGATCAAACATCAAATACTTCAAATATTTTTACGTGTTTGTTCTTCATTCTTCTTAGGGAAAAGGGCCTGATATACCCCTCAACTTTGCCAGTTGGAGCTGATATGCCCTCGTTATGAAAGTGGCTCATATATACCCTTACCGTTATACAAACGGCTCACATATACCCCTACCGTTACAAAATGAGCTCACATATACCCTTCATTTAACGGAAGTGAAAAATTTAGTTTTAAATTTATATTTTTGACTTTTAATTTCTTTTAAAATTATTTAGGGGTATATATGATTCTTCTAGCAAAGTTCAAGGTATATTTTAATCTTTTTCGTACTTAAATTATTTTTTGACTTTTTTGATTATCATTATTTGAGTTTCTTATTCTTATTTTATTTTTTTCTTTCATTCCTTATTGTAAAGAAAAAAAATTAAAACTATTTTTTTTGTGGATATATTATAATTTAAAACTATTTTTTTTCTATATTGTAATTTAATTTTTGTATTTGAAAAAAAAATTGGTCATCTATAACAAGTTTTACAAGAAGATTAGTGAACATAAATAAATTTGACCATCAAAATAATAAATCTAAATTAGTCATTGAAACAAAAAAATGTCAAAAAAAAAATATGTTTGAGGAGGATTAAATATACCCATTATGGTGCTATATATATATATATTTTTTTTTAAAAAGAAAATTAAACTAAAATTAATTTTTTTTATTTCCATTAAAGGAAAAGGGTATATGTGAGCCATTTGTATATAATCAGGAGTATATATGAGTCACTTTCATAAAGAGGGGTATATCAGCTCTAAATGACAAAGTTGAGAGGTATATCAGACCCTTTTCCCTTCTTCTTATGTCGTTTGAATTTTTTTCTATGTTAACAATTAACTAATTCTAACTTTTCACATGAAATATTTACTATGATAAGATTAATTGTCATGTAGATACATTTAGCATATGTTTTATTCGAAATATTCTTTGCTATTTATAATAGAAAAAATGATTTAAAGGTAAAACTAATCTTAGTTAGTACAAACACTATATAAAATCAGTTTTCTCAATGTGTTTATTAGATATTTTAAATTTTAATTTGAACTATATTAAAATAGATATGAATTTTCTAAAGAAGATAATGGAACTTCATAATAGACTAAAATAACGGAGAAATAAAATAGTAATTATACATTACATCATATGATGCCATAGCCGTATAAAATTATTAATTCAAAATTAAACTAAACAAAATCCCTCACTCAAATCACATAAAAAAGTCATTCACTATTAATTTTCACATTGTATATACGTATTACTTCATCAACTAATGTTTTAAAATGGGTTACTTATTTTATTATCTAATCTACTTTATATTTTTTCTTCTGGAAAATTTGATAAAGGAAAAGTATAACGTACTCTCTAATTAACTGTAATTACATATTTCTTTTTTCTTTTTTTTTTTGTAAAATACATTTTTGTAATATTTATTTTTAAAAGAATTTTTTAGTTGGTTGCTCTTTTTTATTTTTTTTTGGTTAATTTAAGATACATTTATAAAAGAATATTAAATTATTTTTTGAATTTAAAAATTGTTGAATTTTTGTTAGTATTTTATTATGTTAAAAGAAATACAATTCGTGATATAATTTACTAATTTTTACTTAATAAGCTTTAGAGTTTGTGTTTGAGTGGGAATGTAATGAGAAGTTTTGAAACTGCCTATTTATATTCTCCTTTTTATTTAAATAAATAATTTAATTGTTATTTTTTAATTTTTAATTTTTTAAAAAAGATCATTCAAATATTTAATTTTATCTTTATATAAATATTAAAATCTCCAATTTGTGTCATATAATTTGTTTTATTTATTAACTTTTAATTAATCTGGTTTTACTGTTTGTGTTTGAGTGGGAATGTAATGGGAAGTTTTAAAACTGCCTACTTATTTTTTTATTTAAATAAAAATGGAAATATAAGTAGGCAGTTTTAAAACTTCCCATTACATTCCCACTCAAACACAAACAATAAAACCAGATTAATTAAAAGTTAATAAATAAAACAAATTATATGACACAAATTGGAGATTTTAATATTTATATAAAGATAAAATTAAATATTTGAATGATCTTTTTTAAAAAATTAAAAATTAAAAAATAACAATTAAATTATTTATTTAAATAAAAAGGAGAATATAAATAGGCAGTTTCAAAACTTCTCATTACATTCCCACTCAAACACAAACTCTAAAGCTTATTAAGTAAAAATTAGTAAATTATATCACGAATTGTATTTCTTTTAACATAATAAAATACTAACAAAAATTCAACAATTTTTAAATTCAAAAAATAATTTAATATTCTTTTATAAATGTATCTTAAATTAACCAAAAAAAAATAAAAAAGAGCAACCAACTAAAAAATTCTTTTAAAAATAAATATTACAAAAATGTATTTTACAAAAAAAAAAAGAAAAAAGAAATATGTAATTACAGTTAATTAGAGAGTACGTTATACTTTTCCTTTATCAAATTTTCCAGAAGAAAAAATATAAAGTAGATTAGATAATAAAATAAGTAACCCATTTTAAAACATTAGTTGATGAAGTAATACGTATATACAATGTGAAAATTAATAGTGAATGACTTTTTTATGTGATTTGAGTGAGGGATTTTGTTTAGTTTAATTTTGAATTAATAATTTTATACGGCTATGGCATCATATGATGTAATGTATAATTACTATTTTATTTCTCCGTTATTTTAGTCTATTATGAAGTTCCATTATCTTCTTTAGAAAATTCATATCTATTTTAATATAGTTCAAATTAAAATTTAAAATATCTAATAAACACATTGAGAAAACTGATTTTATATAGTGTTTGTACTAACTAAGATTAGTTTTACCTTTAAATCATTTTTTCTATTATAAATAGCAAAGAATATTTCGAATAAAACATATGCTAAATGTATCTACATGACAATTAATCTTATCATAGTAAATATTTCATGTGAAAAGTTAGAATTAGTTAATTGTTAACATAGAAAAAAATTCAAACGACATAAGAAGAAGGGAAAAGGGTCTGATATACCTCTCAACTTTGTCATTTAGAGCTGATATACCCCTCTTTATGAAAGTGACTCATATATACTCCTGATTATATACAAATGGCTCACATATACCCTTTTCCTTTAACGGAAATAAAAAAAATTAATTTTAGTTTAATTTTTTTAAAAAAAAATATATATATAACACCATAATGGGTACATTTAATCCTCCTCAAACATATTTTTTTTTGACATTTTTTTGTTTCAATGACTAATTTAGATTTATTATTTTGATGGTCAAATTTATTTATGTTCACTAATCTTCTTGTAAAACTTGTTATAGATGACCAATTTTTTTTTCAAATACAAAAATTAAATTACAATATAGAAAAAAAAATAGTTTTAAATTATAATATATCCAAAAAAAATAGTTTTAATTTTTTTTCTTTACAATAAGGAATGAAAGAAAAAAATAAAATAAGAATAAGAAACTCAAATAATGATAATCAAAAAAGTCAAAAAATAATTTATGTACGAAAAAGATTAAAATATACCTTGAACTTTGCTAGAAGAATCATATATACTCCTAAATAATTTTAAAAGAAATTAAAAGTCAAAAATATAAATTTAAAACTAATTTTTTCACTTCCGTTAAATGAAGGGTATATGTGAGCTCATTTTGTAACGGTAGGGGTATATGTGAGCCGTTTGTATAACGGTAAGGGTATATATGAGCCACTTTCATAACGAGGGGCATATCAGCTCCAACTGGCAAAGTTGAGGGGTATATCAGGCCCTTTTCCCTAAGAAGAATGAAGAACAAACACGTAAAAATATTTGAAGTATTTGATGTTTGATCAAGATAAAATAATCATAAATTAATATTATTCTTAGAAAAATTTCAACACAATATATTATAAAATTAAAAACGTAGCTAATACAACTATAGAAATTATATTTAAATATTATAAAATTGAATTGCACACTAATAACATTAATTTATAAGGTTAAATAAATAAGCTAATGATTTCTATTATTACTCCTCCATCCCATATTAGTTAATCATTTTCTTTTTTAACACGCATAGTAAGAAATCATAAAAAGAAGATAAGTTTATTAATTCACTCCTTAAAAAAATTCTTGGAAATTTACATATAAATGTGAACACTTTCAAATAGAATTATTTGCAAAGGAAGTATACAAAAAATTTAATTAATTCTTTCTTGATTTAGTAAATGGACAACTAATATGGAACAAATATTTTTAGTAAGATAATCAACTAATATGGAACGGAGGGAGTATTATTTAAATATATCACTAAGTGAATAATAATTGTTATTAGTTGTTTTTAATTATAAAATTGTTATATTTTAAATGTCCGTGCAATGCGCGGGTACATATACTAGTATTTAAAATCATCGAGAACAATTATGAATGAATAATATATACTTAAAATATTAGTAAATAAATTTAAAGAAATATGCTTTGTGGACTTTGCGCATAATCAAAGCCTAAGATTGATTTAGTGATCTAATCAACGTGCTTACTTGGCACCCAGAAACTACAAATTCTGGATCCGCCTCTGTATATATATATGAGTTGGAAAACATCTAATTTTCTCATAAAGAACTTGAATCATTGGTTTTAGATTCTTGGAAGATGACATCGTTGAGAGGCACACGTAAAAGACGAATGAAAGAAGCTGAAAAAGAACAAAATACAACAAAGAAATTAGTATTGAGAATTTTCTTTTTAGTAGTAGTAAATATTCTTGAAAGAATAAATAGAATAACAGGAGTCTATAATCAGAAAAGCGGTACACAAATCACCAAAATGGTACATATATGAATACTTTGCCTTTTTTTAAAAGCATTTACTGCTCTAATGGTAATGGTTCATAGCAAAACCCTATCTTTCCATCTTTCATATGCTTATACCAAGTTATTGAAATTAATTTCTAAGCTAATGATGGTACATAGTGGTGCTATAAAAAGTTTCATGACAGTACAACCATTTTCATGAATATTCATATGAAGTAACAAAGAAAAACAAATAAATAAATAGTTACCTCATAAATTTGGAGTTTTCCTCTACTATTTCTTCCAATGGTGGGTTATACATATTCTTAGTACAATTCATTATCAATTTAACAGTTATTAATGAAATTCCTAATGGTACACTTGGATCATTTGTTGTTGAAGATCTTGAAGAAATAAAGAAGAAAAAAGTGGAAATTCACAAATGAGAAGCACGTGAAAACAAATATTTCTATCTTTAGAGTAGACTAATAGGAACAGGACAAGCGTACAAAGCTTTTCTTTTGTTATTTGTCTTTACATCATATTAGATGTATATAATCAAGGGTTTGACAATTCAATAGAAATGAGAGAAAATTTATGAAAATTCATCATATTTCTTTCTGGTATCAGAGAAGTAGTAAGCTTGATCCAAAAACTTTTCCATCAACCTTTTCTCTCTTCTTTGTTACATTAACAAATCCCTATCATGGTACAATCTCATATCAATGTATCTAATACCAGCGACAACATCAACAATCAAAGGAATGATACCAATAATGATCTGAATAACCCTCTTCATCTTCAACCTTTAGATGCACCAGGACAGAGTCTTATGAATGCAGTTTTTGATGGAAGCGGGTGTCCCGGATGGCATACATCTATCTTCATAGACCTATCAACTAAGATCAAATTAGGGTTTATCAATGGTACCATCCCAACGCCTAGTCTGGATGCCCCAGACTATCAATAATGGACTCGATGTTACAACATGCATACTTCTTGAATACTAAAATCTCTCTCAAAGGATATAGGAGAAAGTGTTATGTATTCCAAGACAAACACATAACTACGAAAAAGTCTTGTGTATTGATTTGGGCAGTCAAATCATGCCAAGCTTTTTAATCTGCAAAAAGATATCACAAGTTTAGTGCAAGGAACACAAGACATAGTAGGATATTTCATCAAACTCGAGTGTCTATGGGATGAGTTAGACTCACTTAACGGTGATATAATATGCACCTGTGTTTGTTAAGGACAGAAAAAGTTAAATAAGTTTTTGAAAGATCAAAGGCTTATGCAATTCTTGATGGGGTTAAATGAAACCTACTCAAGCAAGGAGTAGTATTCTGATGATTAACCCTCTCTCCACACTTGATCACACATACTCTCTCTTGTTGCAAGATGAAAATCAGAGAGAGACTTTTGCTAACTCTAAGTTTTCGAGTGAAACTGCTTCGTTCATGGTAGGAAAACAGGGAAGGACATTCCAGAAACCTGCTAAGCCAATTTAAAGAAACGATTTTCCACCACAAAGATTTGGGAAAACGTGTTAAGCCAATTCAAAGAAATGATATTCCACCACAAAGATTTGGGAACCCTGGACCTCAAAGAGTTGGAAATTAGTTGCACAAAGGCAAAACTAGGAAGGTCAAATAAAATCCCAATGTGAGCTACACTTTTTGCCTAAAGACAGGGCATGTCGAAGATGATTGCTACAAGTTGATAGGGTACCCGAATGGTTTCCAATTTAAGAACTCAAGGGAATATCAAGGAAACATGAATGCAAATGCAACAATCATAGGATAACTGAATGAGAAATGCATCATCATACATTATGAATATAGCAACATGAATGGTCAACAATTCACCAAAGAACAAGTGTCACAAATCATAAACATACACAAGAAAATTGGACAAGCAGGAACATCAGGATCTGAGATCAATGCCAATTCAGTGGCTGGTACTATACTTAAGTATTGTGGATCTTGTTTTATATGATATTATACTTTGTAAATTTTCAAATACTATTACAAAGAATCATTAGAACAAAAGATCAATAATGCTAGTAATTAACTAGTTGTTCTTTATGATGTTCCTCTCACATTGTATGAACAAATTGCCGAGCATCCAATTTCTTAATCAGCTCATCAAAAAGATAAAGAAATATTGTGAATCTTTATTAACCATTGATGGTCGTGTTATGATCCAACAACCGTCGGCAAGAGTGTAGCTAATGAAATTCGAAGTCAAAGCTCGCGAATTAGTTAAGCCAATAAAATTACAAATTAAACGGTCAAGATTAGACTATAGTAAATGAAGGCATGGGTAGGGATTCTGCCGCGTCGCTTTGTAGTTATATAACCAACCTCAGTAGAGAGAATGGCATCAATTTGTAAATCAGGTCACATTCTTCTCCCCATGAAATTTTCATGGTTAAACATTTCTTCTTTTTTCAACCCCTCCTAGGAGCTGAGTTTCTACTTTTTAGCTCCATTGGTGACTCGAACTCAAAACCTTAAGATTTAAAGTGATGGGTGCTTACCATCCGAACAATTCACTCTTGTATTCATGGTCAAGTACTAATTTTTAATAAAGGAAAAAGTTATTCAGTCGTAATCATCCATAACTCACATAAATCTTGAAATTTCTAAGGGTAAAATAGACATTGCATAGGATAAATGGATTAATGTAGAATGTCTATTGTTCAAAATTGGGGGGAGGGGGGGGGGGTGTTTGATTTTTAAAGCCAAGTTCGGTGGTATAAATTATTTTCACCCACAAAAATATATTCACTATATAGTTTCGTCATTATTAATTTCGTGATAGATTGTTCACTAACCAAACGAACCCCCTTAGCGCTTAAAATGTTGAGTGTTCTCCAGAAGTATTACGAAGAGTAAATATCATAAAAAACTATATTTTTTAATGATTTATTTGCAATTTCACAGTCCGAATTAGACTTCTAATCGAACTTTCATGGTAAAGGTTAAGAGTAGCAGTTGAGTCAAGAATGCCTCACCCAACCCAATCCCTAATCAGTTATGTTCTCACGTATTCATACCTGTCTTTCGGCGGGATGGGTCTATCAAGACATGGGATGGGACAAGATCAATTTTTATCCTGGACGTTTTTAAATTCTAGCTATTGGGGACCATTGGCTAAACGACTCTTTTTCAGCCTCCCCTCTCAATTTTATTTTAACCCCAAACTTCAATAAAGATACACTTTAATGCTACTTCTACAGTATAAATACCCCTCCACTTCTTCACTGTTTCTCACAAGTTATCTATTCTCTCATCTATATTCTCATATTCTCTCTTCTACTACCATAATCTCTCTAACTCTTTTTTATATAGGGAAAAACTCAAATTTACCAACAAACTTTGAGAAAAGGCTCACCTAGTATGCCATATGTTAAGACTTTGATTCATTTATTTCATTTCCGTTTGAGAAAAAGGTTAATCCATGCCATTACTTCTTAACTGAAATGGCATAGATGAGTCAAATTTTAAACATATATTGCATACAATATGAGCCTTTTCTCAAAGTTCGATGGCATATTTGAGCCCTTTTCTTTTAAAAAAATAATTTAATTAATAACATGGCAGAGCCATAATTGACCACGTGCAAAAAATAGTTTTGTAAAATCGAAATTGTTTTCAGTTAACAAATAATGGCAAGGATGAGCCTTTTCTCAAAGTTCCATCGCATATTTGTGATTTTTCCCTTTTACAAATTATTAATTACTAATTGTGTTATCAAAGTTTGGTGATTTTACTTGGAGCAAGCTTCAAGTTTCTGCATTAACTTTTGTCTTTTCGTTATAAACGCTTGCTTTTACACAAACTTTTGGTATATTCATTCCATCTCTCAATTTATTTAATTTTCTCATTTAAAATTTGTCTATTATTTATTCTAATTACTTTTCATATTTTATTTACTTTAATATGGATAGTCCCTAAAATAGTTAGGGTGGTAGTTCTTCTATATCAATGCCTACAACTAAATTTAATACGAAAGATTTTAAACATGTTGATTTAAAGATAATTTTGAACAAGAATATAGTAGTCTTATGTATGCTGAGTAAGGAAATATATATATATATATATATATATATATATATATATATCATTGTAAAGTAAGAGCGAACTAACTAATTTTACACAAGAAAATATAGTAGATTTTACTATGGATAATCATATCATCACTAATTTATCCGAACCAATGAAACAACCAATTGAACTTTAATTAGATACATGCAATTTATATATTTATTTCAAATTGATTAGTCACAAACATGTTACTATTCATATCTCATCTAATACATTCTTATCGACGCTATTCCTTGGCTATGTTGCTTGTTTGCACTAACTTGTGATAGTTCTTACATTCTTCCTTCAACAAAATCTGTAAACACAATAAACACATTCATAATTTAGGAGGGGGGGGGGGGGGGGGGGGGGNAATAGCCAGAAAATTACTTAATATACAATCAATCCTCATATATATATATATATATATATTAAAATTCTTTCAAATATAGTAAAAAAATGTTATAAATATAGTATACGATTATACCTTTATAGTGGTTGATTTGATGTACTCTTTGACGTTGCTATCTAACAAATATTTTGCCGCAATGAAAAGTATATCTCGAACAGGTAGTTCTCCATCACAAAATTCAACTCTTTATCATAATCAACACTTTTATAAGTTCCATTTTGTTGTAGCATTTTTGCAAGAAGTATATCCTGCCTAATCTGTATTTATTTATTTCCTTGAATTTGTAATATGAATCCTGCAAGTTGATAATCGAAAATATATTAGACTATATTATGTACTTATTAAATTGTTGAAATGTCAAAAGTTGCATGTGTTTCAGCCAGTAACCTATTCATTGCCGCTAACTTCACTTTTATAATTTGGTATAACTGTATATCTTTTTGTTCATTCGGTATTTCATATTTCCATGTTGAAGAAGTTCATCGGAGATCCTCCACTAATCATACCAATGGAAGATATTGGTATCAAGGATAACTTATCCTATGAGGGAGATTCTGATTCAAATTCTAGATCGCCAAGTTTCCAAGTTGAGGACTAGGGAAGTAGCATCAGTCAAAGTCCTTTGGAGAAATTAGTTTGTTGAAGAAGCTACTTCGAAAGCTGAGGAGGATATGAAAAAGAGATATCCACATCTCTTTAAGCCCGGAGTACTTCCAGACCAAGGTACTAATTCTCTTCTTAGTACTCTTTAATTTATAAGGTGGCATGTTGTATTTGCATTACTTGTTGGGTGTTTGAGCTGAATGTTAGATGTTACACCCTTAGCCTAGTAAGAGTAATCTAATTCGAGGACGAATGTTCCCAAGGGGGAGATATTGTAACATCTCGCTAATCGAAAGAACTAGAAAGAGTTAGAATTGGAAATAGTCATTTTAGGAAAGAATGAAAAAATTTGGAAATTAGTTAAGTTATGTTAAGTTTGGGTTTTGGTCAACTTCAAACGACCATAACTCCTAGCTCAGGATAATTTAGGTGTGCTTCAAGATACCGTAGGAAAGATCTTGGAATTATATTTCCAACGCCGCCGAGTTTGCATGATTCTGAGTTCGTATGAGTGAGATAGGCCCATTTGAAGTTGGACAGTTCAAATAAGGAAAGCCTAAACCGGATTTTGGAAGGGTATTTTGGTCTTTACCATACCCAATTAAATTAATTCGTTTTTGGTAATTACTTAGGGGTCTAAACTGAACTTGGTCAGTTTATGCTTTTGAAAATTGAGTTAGGGTTTTAGAGAAGAGAAAAGAAGAGGAGAAAAGAGGAGAAGAAGCAAGAATCGTCAAATTCTCGAAGCTAAGATTGTGGATTTCGTCAAGGGGTGACACCTACGAGATATGTGAGGCTTTAATAATGTTGGTTTCTTTCACCCACGTGCCAAACATGTTTATTTCAACTTGAATACGTCCTAAAAGGGTTGAAAGTTTGATTTTCTTGATATGTATTCTTGAATTTGATGTCGTTCTTAAATTGGGCTGAGATTGAGAAGTTTCTGAGATCTTTTCGTCGAATTATAGAGTTCTTTTGAGTTCGGTTGTTAGATACATATGTTGGGTATATGAATCTAAAGAGAATTTGGGGGGAGAAAACCGAGTTTAGGCGAATTGGGGCTGCAAAATGAAGAAGGAAACAATCGGGCAAATTTGGGCGGACCTGTTCCTCAGAATGGGAAAATTTCTCCTTGCGTATCAAAGCGGTCACGGACCATTCTGCCTCAAAAATTATTTTCGCGACCAAATAATTAAATACATCTCCGCGTCGCGGACTTGCTTCCGGACAGTGATTTCTTGATCTTTTCTCATGTTTAACTGTCTAAAATCACTCCTAAACATCATGAGATCTTTCCTATCACAAATCACAATCCTTGAATCCATAATTCAATTCAAGCATCAGTTAAAAGTCATGTCTAGAGGTTAATAATAAAGTCAAGAGAAGTTCATAAAGATTTCAAAAGTCTTTCACAAATGTTTTAACTTGTCTTAAGACTTAAGTTTCGAGTTGACTAAAGAGTTAAGAGTAAAGTTCATTTCTTCAAAGATTATACGGGAACTAAGTATCCTCAAAAGTTAGAAATGTTTTAACATTTGAGCAAGAAAGGGAACATCGATTCCAAGAGAGCTTTTAAACTAAGTTTTGAGTAATTATCTCAAACCAAAGAAAGAAGTTTTGTCTTAAAAACATATGAGCTAAGTACATTTTGGGAGTAGCATTAGGCACCGATATGGGTACGCAAATTCATAATAATTCAAGTCTCCATAAACCATGTAGCCATCATGGGTAGTAAATGATAGTACTTTTTAGATGATTCCTTAAGTGTTGTTTAGCATAGACTAGTGGATCCATTTAGTTAAGGCGTTCCATATGACGGCAAAGTATAGGACAGTTCTGGTAGCGTGGGGAAGACGACGTATCGCCACTTAGGCTCATAGTGGTAGTTATCGATTAGAGAAACTCTCACATAAACTATATTACTTTATTATATGAGTAAAATTGAGTTTATAATTGCATTTATTTAACGAACTGAGTGACTTTCTACTGTTTTAAAAAGATTTATTTATATTAAATGTGTTTTATTGCTTTATATTGAGTTAAGTTATTCACGAGTTGAGAAAAGCCAAGGTAAGTGTTTCTTTCAGATTCCTTTCAATCTTATGGTATGTTTAGTTTTCCCCTCGCATACTCGTACATTCAATGTACTAATACCATTTGGCCTGCATCATTTTATGATGCAGACACAGGTAACCAGGATCAGCATCCAACGCTTAGTTGATCCAGTTGAACACTCAGATCTGTTGGTGAGCCTTCTTGCTTTTCGGAGGGCTCCTTTTTACATTGCTTTCTAGTATTTCAGTTGTTAGGATGATCGGGGGTCTTGTCCAACATCCCTCTTTGTTTTAGAGGCTTCATATATGGATAGTTATAGTTCTTTAATCTTGTTCATTTCAGATATTGTTTAAACACTTGAGTTTTTTCCTCATTGACTAGTTGAATGCTTTCTTATTAACATTCTTGAGTTATATGTGTTTATCTTTGTTAAGTTAAGTCTTTCGCTGAGTAAGTACGCCAAGCCAAGGGTTGGGTTGGGGCCAGCAATAGTTCTCGAGTACCAGTACCGCCCACGGTGTAGGCTCGAGGAGTGAAAAACTTGGTCTCAGAGCACAGAGTTCAAGAATCCTAGGGAGTCTATGAAGCCACGTCTGTAAAGTCCTAGTTATCGGTGTGAAGCGCACCACATTTGTAATTTGGAGGCTATATCATTTAGGAATTTCCTTCACTTCTTTAATTTCATACTCATTTTGTGCGATATAGTGTATCTCTATAAAAGTTTCTTCTAACTCGTGCTTGCGCATGTCTTTCAGATCATGCCTTCACGAAGAGCTGTCAGAGGTCTTTCTGCTAGGCATAATGTTGAGGAGCAAGGGGTACCCAATGCACCTGAAGTGCAACCTCAAAGAGAAGTTACCAATGCTGAGTTTAGGAAAGCAATTCGAATGCTAAACGAAGTTGTGACTAGCCAGGTTGGGAAACAAAGAGGAGCTAGACAGGAAGTGGCTAATACTTCAAGGATCTGAGAGTTCTTGAGGATGAATCCTCCAAGTTTCACTAGTTCAAGTACTACCGAGGATCCAGAGAACTTTATTGAAGAGCTACAAAAGGTATTTGAAGTTATACACGTTGCCGATGCTGAGCGAGTTGAACTAGCTGCATATCAACTGAAGAATGTTTCTAGGGCTTGGTTTGACCAGTAGAAGAAGGGTAGAGTTGAGGGAGCACCACCTACGAGTTGGTCTTGTTTTGAGGAGGCCTTCTTGGGGTGTTTCTTTCCCTGAGAACTGAGAGAGGCCAAGGTACGAGAGTTTCTCACTCTTAAACAAGATTCACTAAGTGTTCATGAGTATGGGTTGAATTTCACCCAACTATGCCGTTATACTCCAGAGATGGTTGCGGATATGAGGAGTAGAATAAGTTTGTTTGTTGCTGGGATGTCTCATCTGTCGAGTAAGGAAGGTAAAGCTGCAATGCTAATAGATGACATGGATATAGCAAGGTTGATAGTATATGTGCAACAGGTTGAGGTGGAGAAGTTGAGGGACAAGGAGGAATTCAGAAATAAGAAGGCTAAGACGTTAGGGAATGAGTCCGGGCAACAAAAAAATAATGTGAATTGGTCTTCTTTACAACAAAAGCAAAAGGGACGTGCCTCATCATCTGCGGTTCATCATGTATTTCATATTTCCATGTTAAAGAAGTGCATGGGAGATCATCACTTTTCATACCAACGTAAAAAATTGGTATCAAGGATAGATTATCCTATGACGAGATTCTGGTTCAGATTCTAGATTGCTAGGTTTGCAAGTTGAGGACTAAGGAAGTAGCATCAGTCAACGTCTTTTGGAGAAATCAGTTTGTTGAAGAAGCTACTTGCGAAGCTGAGGAGGATATGAAAAAGAGATATCCACATCTCTTTAAGCCCGGAGTAATTCCAGACCAAGGTACTAATTCTCTTCTTAGTACTCTTTAACTTATAAGTTGGCATGTTGTATTTGCAGTGCTTATTGGGTGTTCGAGCTGAATGTTAGATGTTACACCCTTAGCTTAGTAAGAGTAATATCATTTGAGGACGAATGGTCCCAAGGGGGAGATATTGTAACATCTCGCTAATTGAAAGAACAAGAAAGAGTTAGAATTGGAAATAGTCGTTTTATGAAAGAATGAAAAATCTAGAAATTTTTAAGTTATGTTAAGTTTGGGTTTTGGTCAACTTCAAACAACCATAACTCCTAGCTCAAAATGAGTTAGGTGTGCTTCCAGATACTGTAGGAAAGATCTTGGAATTATCTTTGTAACGTCGCTGAGTTTGCGCGATTATGAGTTTATATAAGTGAGATTTGCCCATTTGAAGTTGGATTGTTCAAATAAGGAAAGTCTAAACCGGATTTTGGAAGGATATTTTGGTCTTTACCATACCCAATTAAATTAATTCATTTTTACTAATTACTTAGGGGTCTAAAATGAACTTGGTCAATTTATGCTTTTGAAAATTGAGTTAGGGTTTTAGAGAAGAGAAAAGAAGAGGAGAAAAGAGGAGAAGAAGCAAGAATCGTCAAATTCTCGAAGCTAAGATTGTGGATTTCGTCAAGGGGAGATCCCTACGAGGTATGTGAGGCTTTCATAACATTGGGTTCGTTCACCCACGTGCCAAATATGTTTATTTTAGCATGAATTCATCCTAAAAGGATTGAAATTTTGATTTTCTTGATATGTATTCTTGAATTTGATGTCGTTCTTGAATTGGGTTGAGATTGAGAAGTTTCTAAGATCTTTAAGTCGAATTATAGAATTGTTTTGAGTTAGGTTCTTAGATACATTTATTGGGTGTATGAATCTAAAGAGAATTTTGGGGAAAAGAACCGAGTTTTGGCGAATTGGGGCTGGAAAATGAAGAAGGAAAAAACCGAGCGAATCTGGGTACTAGGTCCGCATCGCGGACCTATTCCTCAGAATAGGAAAATTTCTCCTCGCATCGCGGAGCGGTCATGGACCGTTCTACCTCAAAAATATTTTCGCGACCAAATATTTAAATACATCTCCGAGTCATGGACTTGCTTCCAAACAATGATTTCTTGATCTTTTCTCATGTTTAACTGTTTAAAAACACTCCTAAACATCATAAGATCTTTCCTACCACAAATCAGAATCCTTGAATCTATAATTCAATTCAAGGATCAGTTAAAAGTCAAGTTTAAAAGTTAAGAATCAAGTCATGAGAAGTTCATAAAGTGTTCAAAAGTCTTTCACAAAGGTTTTAACTTATCTTAAGACATAAGTTTCAAGTTGAATAGAGAGTTAAGAGTAAAGTTCATTTCTTCAAAGATTATACGGGAACTAAGTTTTCCCAGAAGTTAGAAATATTTTCACATTTGAGAAAGAAAGGGAACATCGATTCCAAGAGAGCTTTTAAGCTAAGTTTTGAGTAATTATCTCAAACCAAAGTAGGAAGTTTTGTTTTAAAAAAATATGAGCTAAGTACATTTTGGGAGTAGTATTGAGCACCGATATGGGGACGCGAATTCATAATAACTCAATTCTCCCTAAACCATGTAGCCATCATGTGTAGTAAAAGATCACACTTTTTAGATGATTCCTTAAATGTTTTTTAGCATAGACTAGTGGATCCATTTAGTTAAGACGTCCTATATGACGAAAAGGTATATGACAGTTCTGGCAGTATGGGCAAGACGTTGTATCACCACTTCATTAGGCTCATAGTGGTGGCTGTCGGTTAGAGAATGTCACGCTCCGAGCCTACACCCTAGACGTGGCCGGCACTCGAAGACCATTGCTGGCCCCAAGTGAACCCTTGGTCTGGCTTACTTAACTCAGTGGAAGACTTAACTCAACAAAATAAACTCATCAAATAGTTTAAATGATAACATCCTAGCCAAATTGGCAACTTCCGTCTCAAAACAAAGTATCTGCAATTACATAGATGAGAGAATCACTACTAACTGTCTGACTGACTATAAAGCCTCTATAATACTGAAATGGATGTTGGGACAGACCACACAACATCCTAATAAAGAAAACTAGGAAAGCGAAATAAAAGAGTCCTTCGGAATGCAAGGAGGCTCACCACGACTCTGGAGTGCTCAACTGGATCAACGGCGCGCTGGATGCTGATCCTGGTTACCTGCGTCTGCATCATAATAAGATGCAGGCCAACTGACATCAGTACATTGAATGTACGAGTATGCGAGTTGGAATGCTAAACAACAACTTAAGCTTGAAAAGAGTACAAATAAACACTTAACTTGGCTCTATTTAACTCACGAATAACTGAACTCAATATAAAGCAATAAGACACATGCAGTATATATATAACGCTTGTAAAACAGTGTAAACAACTTAGTTCGTTAAAGATAAAGCAATAACAAACTCAACTTTACTTATATATAAAAGTATTATAACTTTTGTGGGAGATTCTCTAACCGACAAGCACCACTATGAGCCTAAGTGGTGAAACAACGTCTTGCCCACGCTACTAGAACTGTCCTATACTTTGTCTTCATATAGAACGCTTAACTTGGTGGATCCACTATTCTATACTAAAAGCATCTTAAGGAGTCATCTAAAAAGTATGATCCTTTACTACCCATGATGACTACATGGTTTATGGAGACTTGAGTTAATATGAACTCGCATCCCCATATCTGTGCTCAACACTACTCCCAAAATATACTTAGGTCATATGTTTGTAAAAACAAAACTCTTTCTTTGAATTGAGATAATTACTCAAAACTTAGCTTAAAAGCTCTCTTGGAATCAATGTTCCCTTTTCTTGTTCAAATGAGAAAACATTTATAAACTCTTTAGGAATACTTAGTTCCCTAATAGCTTTTTAGGAGAAATGAATTCAACTCTTACTCGTTGCTTTATTTGAAACTTGAGCCTTAAAACGAAGTTAAAACGTTTAGTAAAAACTCCTGAAAACTTTAAGAAACTTTACTTTGACTTGCTTCTTAACTTCTAGACTTGACTCTTAA
The DNA here is from genome assembly GCF_019186545.1 of Solanum stenotomum. Lineage (NCBI taxonomy): Eukaryota > Viridiplantae > Streptophyta > Magnoliopsida > Solanales > Solanaceae > Solanum > Solanum stenotomum. The sequence goes on along the minus strand of NC_064287.1, from coordinate 6,214,654 downwards.
CTTCTTTGACTTTGATCTTAACTTTCCTTGAATTGGATTATGGATTCAAGGTTCATGATCTCATGTTTATGGATGATTTCATGATCTTTAGATGTACCTTAGAGTGGTGGAATCAACTAGAAAACATAGGTACATCGCTTAGAAACTAGTATGAAAAGATGGGGGAAGAATGGGGTGAAATTGCGTCCTTGGCGCTCTGATAGGCATGGGGGGCCAGGCCCGAAACATCAGAGAGGTCTGTGGGGCGCACTGGCTGGCACAGCGCCCCAAGGCCAAAACTTCAGAGGCTGCTTTGGGGCACGCTGGCTGGCGCGGCGCCCCAGCTCCGTTGCCCAGGTGTTCTCGATTTTTCTTTTCTGTTTTCCATCCCTAAACCCTCCAATCTTCCCTAGTTCTTTCCCCAAACACTTAGGATCAATTGTACCCTCAATACACAACCAATTGAACTTGAAAAAAAGCTCGGAACACTAATCAACTCAACACTAGTCTTTCAACAGTCAACCTACAAGAATTCAACAATGTCTTTCAAGAACTTCACTTTCTTAACATTCAAACAACTACAAATCACTAAATTGAAACAAGTTGGTGTGTGGGTGAACTAACCCAACTCGAAAGATCGTACATACCTTAATAGAGATCACCCCCGACAAATTCCACTCCAAACGCTTGACATTCTTGGCGAAATCTTGGCTTTTCTCCCTTTCTTTCTTCTTTTCTCTTTTCTCCAAGCCCTAAGCGTATTCTAATTTCCCAAATCTGAATTAAGTTCTGTGTTTACCCCAATAAATCCCTAAAAATGAATTAGGAAATTAATTAGAGAAAAGACTACTTTGCCCATCCGTAATCCGGATTGAGACTTTTCTCGATCTAACGGCCCAACTTCCGGAAGGCATATCTCACTCATACAATGTCAGAATTTCACAAACTCGGCGGCGTTAGAAAGATATCTCCAAAGGATTTCCAACCATATCAATTATTTCTCCTAACTCATCATGAGCCAGGAGTTATGGCCTTTTGAAAATCGCCAAAACTCACTTTCTTAACTTAAACAAAATTTCCATATTTCCTTATTCTTTCCAAAAATCATTATTTTCATATTTTAAACTTTTTCTAGTCATTTCTAGGTGCGAGATGTTACAATTCTCCCCCTTGGGGACATTCGTCCTCGAATGAACTTTATTTCACTATTCTAAGGGTGGTAACATCAAGTTCAACACTCAACAAGAAAAACAAGTAACACATGCTTACTCAATAATTCAAGGAGTACTTAAGAAGAGAATTATTACCTTCAACAACATTCTCTCCAGATTCAAAGAGAGGGGGATATCTCCTTTTCATGTCCTCCTCAGCTTCCCAAGTAGCTTCTTCAACAAATTGGTTCCTCCAAAGGACTTTGACTGATGAAACTTCTTTTGTTCTCAACTTGCGAACTTGGCGATTTAAAATCCGAACTGGAATCTCCTCATAAGATAAATTTTCTTTAATCCCCACATTTTTAGTTTGTACTATCAATGAGGGATCTCCCATGCACTTCTTTAACATGGAGATGTGAAATAATGGATGCACCGCTGCGAACTCTTGTGGTAGCTCCAACTCATAAGCTACATTGCCAATCCTCTTGACTATGCGATAAGGTCTAATATACCGGGGACTAAGTTTCCCCTTCTTACCAAACCTCATGACACCCTTCATGGGTGAAACCTTCAAATAAACTCAATCATCTACTTCGAACTCTAATGGCCTCCGCCTAACATCTGTGTAGGATTTTTGACGACTCTGCGCCATTTTCAACCTCTCCTAAATAACCTTCACCTTCTCCATGACTTGGTGAACTAAATCTGGTCCTATCAACCCTGCTTCACCAGCTTCAAACCATCCAATAGGAGATCTGTATCTTCTCCCATAAAGAGTTTCACAAAGAACCATTTGGATGCTAGCGTTAAAACTGTTGTTGTAAGCAAACTCTATGAGAGGTAGGTGATCATCCCAATTTCCTTTGAAATCAATTACACAAGCCCTCAACATATCCTCTAAGGTCTGAATAGTGCACTTTGCTTGCCCATCTATCTGAGGATGAAAGGTAGTACTTAAATTTACCTTCGAACCCAAACCTTTCTGGAAAGATTTCCAGAACTATGCAGTAAATTGTGCACCACTATCTAAAATAATGGAGACCAAAACTCCATGGAGTCTTACCACTTCTTGAATATATAGCTTAGCATAATCTTCTGCCGAATGGGTAGTCTTTACCGGCAAAAAGTGGGCTGATTTTGTCATTCTGTCAACAATCACCCAAATAGAATTATGTTTTCTGCGAGACCTTGGCAAACCTGTGATGAAATCCATATTAATCATCTCCCACTTCCATTCTGGAAGTTATATATTCTGCGCCAAACCACCGGGACTTTGGTGCTCAACTTTCATTTGTTGGCAATTTGGACACTTAGCGACAAATTCAACAATGCCTTTCTTCATGCCATTCCACCAATAAACCTCTCTCAAGTCATGATACATATTGGTGGAACTCAGATGGGTGGAATATTTGGAGCTATGAGCTTCCGCCATGATTCTCTCTTGGAGTTCATCCATCATTGGTACACACAATCTACCTTGGTATTTCAACATACCATCTCCCCCTTGTTCAAAAGCTAATACTCTTTGCTTTTGAACATTTGCCTTCAAGTCGAGAAAAATGGGGTCTTGGTCTTGCTTTTCCTTCACTTCTGACAGTAGTGATGATTCAGCCCCGTTTGTCATCACTATTCCCCCTTCTGTGGAATCCATAAGTCTGACTCCCAGGCGAGCAAGTCTGTGCACATCTTTGGCTAACTCCCTCTTTTATTCCTCAACATGGGTAGTACTACCCATAGATAATCTACTTAAAGCATCGCAACAACATTTGCCTTACCTGGGTGGTAAAGAATACTCATGTCATAATCGTTGAGTAATTCGAACCACCTCATCTGTCTGAGATTGAGCTCCTTTTGAGTGAACACATATTGCAAGCTCTTGTGATCAGTGAATATATCAACAGGAACACCATACAAGTAGTGTCGCCAAATCTTTAAGGCGAAAACTGCAGCAGCCAACTCTAAGTCATGGGTTGGATAATTCTTCTCATGAACTTTCAACAGTTTGGAGGCATAAGCTATAACTTTGCCATTCTGCATTAAGACACAACCCAGACCAACTCTAGATGCATCACAATACACCACAAAACCCTGAGTACCTTTTGGTAATATCAAAATTGGGGCAGTGGTCAACCTCTTTTTCAATTTCTGGAAGCTTTTCTCACAAGCTTCAGACCATTGAAATTTCACTGTCTTCTGAGTCAACCTGGTCAAAAGAGACAAAATAGACGAGAACCCCTTTACAAACCTTCTATAATAGCCAGCTAAACCTAAGAAACTCCTAACATCAGTTGGAGATATGGGTCTAGGCCAATTCTGCACTGCCTTAATTTTCTGAGTATCAACTCTAATACCATCACCAGAAATAATTTGGCCCAAGAATACCATAGACTCAAGACAAAATTCACACTTGGAGAACTTGCCATACAACTCTCTATCCTTCAAGGTCTGAAGAACTATTCTGAGATGACTAGCATGATTTTATTCATTCCTTGAATATATTAGTATGTCATCAATGAAGATGATAACAAACATATCTAAATAAGGTTTGAAGACTCTGTTCATAAGATCCATGAACGCTGTTGGTGCATTGGTCAAACCAAAGGACACGACCAAGAACTCATAATGACCATATCTAGTCCTAAATGTTGTCTTTGGAATGTCGCATTCCCTAACTTTCAACTGATGGTAGCCTGATTTGAGGTCAATTTTCAAAAAAATAGGTGGCACCCTGAAGTTGATCAAATAAATCATCTCTCCTTGGAAGAGGATACTTATTCATGATGGTAACCTTATTTAATTGACGATAATCTTTACACATCCTAAGGGAACCATTTTTCTTTCTCACAAATAAGACCGGAGCGCCCCAAGGTGAGACACTTGGTCGAATGAAACCCTTATCTAGGAGATCTTTCAACTCTGCTGGTGCCATTCTGTATGTCGGAATAGAGATGGGATGAGTATCTGGAATGATGTCTATACCAAAGTCTATTTCTCTCTTAGGAGGGACTTCGGGTAGATCATCAAGAAGGACTTCTAGAAACTCTCTTACTATAGAAACTGACTGAATGAGAGGTACCTCAACACTTGAGTCATTAACTCGGAGTAAGTGATACATACAACCCTTCGAAACTAACTTTCTCGATGTAAGGTACGAAATGAAACGACCCTTAGGCACTATTGAACTACTACTCCACTCTATGACTGGCTCATTAGGAATCTGAAACTTGACAACTCGAGTTCTACAATCCATTGATGCATAACAGGAATGAAGCCAGTCTATACCGAGAATGACATCGAAATCTACCATGTCTAATTCAACTAAATCAGCTATGGTGTCTTTGTGATTGATGGAAATGACACAATCACGAAAAACTCGCTCAGCTAGAATAGACTCCCCAATAGGTGTAGAAACACAGAAGGGTTCACAAAGTTTCTCAGGAATAACATCAAACTTATTTGCAACATAAGGGGTTACAAAACATAAACTTGCTCCTAAGTCTAGCAAAGCATAAGCATCAAAAGCAAAGACTTTGATCATACCGGTGACAACATTTGGAGAGTTCTCTTGCTCTTGGCGACTAGTGATTGCATAGAGGCGGTTTTCTCCTCCGCTAGTACCGGAAATAGCCCCTCTAGGTGCAGCCCTATTTGGTGGTGCAACTGATGAAGATTGGGCTCTATTGCCCGGATTTTCACTACCTTGCTTATTCTTAGGACAATCTTTCAAGAAGTGTCCCTCTTGTCCACGCTTGAAACAACCTGTCAAGCCATCATGACACTTACCTAGGTGGGTTCTCCCACACTTAGCACATGCAGGAGCCCAACTACTTCCTTGTGCCACACTACCTTGGGACTGTGCTGGTTTATCTCTGAAGTTCTGCAAATTCTGACCATAACATTCGCCATTGTTTCGAGGTGCAGGTGACTAGCAGATGATGGAGCAGGCCCGTTTTGCTTTTGTTGAAAGGATGAACTATTTACATTGCCTTTCTGCTGCCCAGACTCATTCCCTGTCTTCGCTTTCTTACTTCTGAACTCTTCTCTGTCTCTCAGCTTCTCTTCCTCAACCTGCTGCACATAAACAATCAACCTTGATATGGCCATGTCACCTATCAGCATAGCTGCCCTTCCCTCTTTGCTTGATAGACGACCCAAGCTAGCAATAAACAAGCTCATTCTACTCCTTATTTCCTTAACCATTTCAGGAGAATAGCAGGACAACTGGGTGAACTTCAACCCATACTCATGCACACTCAAGGAATCCTGTTTTAGTGTAAGAAATTCTCGTACCTTAGCCTCCTTCAATTCTCGGGGAAAGAAGCACCCCAAGAAGGCTTCCTCGAAACAAGCCCAAATAGCAGGTGGTGCATTCTCAGGTAGATCCCCTTTCCACTGATCGAACCATGTTCTAGCAACATCCTTCAGTTGATATGCAGCTAGTTCAACTCGCTCAGTATCTTCCACATGTATCACATCAAATACCTTCTTTAGCTCTTCAATAAAATTTTCCAGATCCTCAGTAGTGACCGAACCAGTGAAACTAAGAGGATTCATTCTTAAAAATTCGTGAATCCTCGAAGTGTCAGCCTCATCTTGTCTTGGTCCTCTTGGATGCCCAACCTGGTTAGTCACAACTTAGCTCAACATCAGGATAGCCTCAAGGAATTCAACATTAGTGACCTCGCTCTGAGGTTGCATGTTTGGTGCATTAGGTACCCCTTGGTCTTGTGGTTCAACATTTCTCCAAGCTAGAAGACCTCGTGCTACTCTTCGTGGAGTCATGGTTATCTGTAACACGCACAAGCACGAATTAGAGGGAAACTTTTAGAGATAAACTCTAACGAATGAGATGGATATGAAGAAAGTGAAGAATTTTCTAAATGATGCAGCCTCCTAATTATAGATGTGGCGCACTTCACATTGATAACTAGGACTCTACTGACACGGCCTCATAGACTCCCTAGGACTCTTAAACTCTGTGCTCTGATACCAAGTTTGTCACACCCCGAGCCTACACCCTGGACGTGGCCGGCACTCGAAGACCATTGCTGGCCCCAAGCGAACCCTTGGCCTGGCTTACTTAACTCAGCGGAAGACTTAACTCAACAAAATAAACTCATGAAATAGTTTAAATGATAACATCCTAGCCAAATTGGCAATTTCTGTCTCAAAACAAAGTATCTGCAATTACATAGATGAGAGACTCAATACTAACTGTCTGACTGTCTATGAAGCCTCTATAATATTGAGATGGATGTTGGGACAGACCATACAACATCCTAATAAATAAAACTAGGAAGCGAAATAAAAGAGTCCTTCGGAATGCAATGAGGCTCACCACTGACTCTGGAGTGCTCAACTGGATCAACGGCGCGCTGGATGCTGATCCTGGTTACCTGCGTCTGCATCATAACAACATGCAGGCCAATTGGCATTAGAACATTGAATGTACGAGTATGCGAGTTGGAATGCTAAACAACAACTTAAGCTTGAAAAGAGTACAACTGAACACTTACCTTGGCTCGGTTTAACTCACGAATAACTGAACTCAATATAAAGTAATAAGACACATGCAATATATGTTTATAAAGCTTGTAAAACAGTGTAAACAACTTAGTTCGTTAAAGATAAAGCAATAACAAACTCAACTCTACTTATATATAAAACTAATATAACTTTTGTGGGAGATTCTCTAATTGTCAACCACCACTATGAGCCTAAGTGGTGATACACCTTCTTGCCCCCGCTGCCAGAACTGTCCTATACTTTGTCGTCATATAGAATGCTAGCTTAACTTAGTGGATCCACTAGTCTATGCTAAAAGCATCTTAAGGAATCATCTAAAAAGTATGATCCTTTACTACCCATGATGACTACATGGTTTATAGAAACTTGAGTTAATATGAACTAGCATCCCCATATCGGTGCTCAATACTACTCCCAAAATATACTTAGCTAATATGTTTGTAAAAACAAAACTCTTTCTTTGAATTAAGATAATTACTCAAAACTTAGCTTAAAAGCTCTCTTGGAATCGATGTTCCCTTTTCTTGTTTAAATGAGAAAACATTTATAAACTCTTTGAGAATACTTAGTTCCCTAATAGCTTTTTACGAGAAATGAACTCAAATCTTACTCTTTTCTTTACTTGAAACTTGAGCCTTAAAACGAAGTTAAAACGTTTACTAAAGACTCTTGAAAACTTTAAGAGACTTTATTTGACTTGCTTCTTAACTTCTAGACTTGACTCTTAACTTCTTTGACTTTGATCTTAACTTTCCTTGAATTGTATTATGGATTCAAGGTTCATGATCTCATGTTTATGGATGATTTCATGATGCTTAGATGTACCTTAGAGTGTTGGAATCAACTAGAAAACGTAGGTACATCGCTTAGAAACTAGTACGAAAAGATGGGGGAAGAATGGGGTGAACTGGCGTCCTTGGCGCTCTTAGAGGCTTGGGGTGCCAGGCCCCAAACTTCAGAGAAGTCTGTACGGCACGCTGGCTGGCGTGGTGCCCCAAGGCCAAAACGGCTGGTGCGGTGCCCCAGCCCCATTGCCCAGGTGTTCTCAATGTTTTTTCTCCATTTTACATCCCTAAACCCTCCAATCTTCCCTAGTTCTTTTCCCAAAAACTTAGGATCAACTGTACCCTTAATACACAACCAATTGAACTCGAAAAATAGCCCGAAACATGAATCAACTCAACACTAGGCATTCAACAATCAACCAACTAGAATTCAACAATGTCCTTCAAGAACTTCACTTTCTTTACATTCAAACAACTCCAAATCACTAAATTGAAACAAGTTGGTGTGTAGGTGAACTAACCCAACACGAAAGATCTCACATACCTTAATAGAGATCACCCCCAACGAATTTCACTCCAAACGCTTGGTGTTCTTGGTGAAATCTTGGCTTTTCTCCCTTTCTTTCTTCTTTTCTCTTTTGTCCAAGCCCTAAGCGTATTCTAATTTTCCAAGACTGAATTAAGTTTTGTTTTTACCCCAATAAATCCCTAAAAATGAATTAGGAAATTAATTAGAGAAAAGACTAATTTGCCCTTCCCTAAATCCGGATTGAGACTTTCCTCGATCCAATAGCCCAACTTCCGGAAGGCATATCTCACTCATACGATGCTGGAATTTCACAAACTCGGCAGCGTTGGAAAGATCTCTCCAAGGGATTTCCAACCATATCAATAATTTCTCCTAACTCATCATGAGCTAGGAGTTATGAGCGTTTGAATATGGCCAAAACTCACTTTCTTAACTTAGACAAAATTTCCAGATTTCCTTATTCTTTCCAAAAATCATTATTTTCAGATTTTAAACTCTTTCTAGTCGTTTCTAGGAGCAAAATATTACAGAGAAACTCCCAAAGAAACTATATTACTTTATTATATGAGTAAAGTTGAGTTTGTTATTGCATTTCTTTAACGAACTGAGTTGCTTTCTACTTTTTTAAAAAGCCTTGTATATATTGAATGTGTTTTATTGCTTTATATTGAGTTAATTTATTCATGAGCTGAGTAAAGCCAAGGTAAGTGTTTCTTTCAGATTCTTTTCAAGATTATGTTATGTTTAGTTTTCCGCTTGCATACTCATACATTCAATGTATTGATTCCATTTGGCCTTCATCGTTTTATGATGCAGACAAAGGTAACCAGGATCAGCATCCAACGCCTCGTTGATCTAGTTGATCACTCAGAGTCTTTTGGTGAGCCTCCTTGCTTTTCGGAGGGCTCATTTTTACATTCCTTTCTAGTATTTCAGTTGTTAGGATGATCGGAGGTCTTGTCCCGACATCTCTCTTTGTTTTAGAGGCTTCATAGATTGATAGTTATAGTTCTTTAGTCTTGTTCATTTCAGATATTGTTTAAAGACTTGAGTTTTTGCCTTATTGGCTAGTTGAATGCTTTATTATTAAAATTCTTGAGTTATATGGGTTTATCTTTGTTAAGTTAAGTCTTCTGTTGAGTAAGTAAGCCAGACCAAGGGTTCTCTTGGGGCCAGCAATGGTTCTCGAGTGCCAGTCCCGCCCAGGGTGTAGGCTCGGGACGTGACATAATTGTGCATGACTTTCATTGCACAATTATATGTTGTACTCTTCTTCTTTAACATCCAAATAATCCTTGTGCAAGTTACTTGAATACGAAAGGAAGTAACATGATAAAGTTGAAAGAAAATAATTATCCTATGTGGGATGTCACGTCCCAAGCCTACATCGTGGACATGCCCGACACTCGAGAACTATTGTTGATCCCAAGCGAACCCTTAACCTAGCTGGCTACTTAGCAGAAGACATACTTAAGCCAAATGGGACTCCAATTACAAAGATTTACTCAAAATATCTCAACAATAACTCAAATTTGTAAAGATCTAGAAACTCTTAAATAAACATATTTAAGTGACTCAAAGTCTCAAAACATCAACAAGGGGAAAAATACTATCTATAAAGCCTCCAAATACTATGAATGTTGTTGGGACCGGACTCTCGACAACTTAACAAAGAAGAAATGATAATGTGAAGCCCTTTGGAAAGCTAGGAGGCTCACCAAAGCTAGCTGGAGTGCAAATGGTATCAACGAAGCGTCAGTTGATTCCCCTAAAAACTTATATTTGCATCATAAAAAGATACAGGTCGAATGATGTCAGTACATTGAACGTATGAGCATGTAAGGGGAAACAGAAACATAAATAAGTGAACTAATAACATAGGAAGACCATACTTACCTCAACTCAACTCCAATATGAAAGCAATAATAAGAGATGCAATATTTTAAAGCTTTTAAAATAGTAGATATAAACTCAAATATATTAAAATACAAGAACATAGTCTTTACTCTTATTTGGGAGATTCTCTAACTGACAACCATCACTATGAGCTATGTGATGATACATCATCTCTCCTACACTGCCAAAATTGTCCTATACCTTGTTGGCTATAGATCACCTCAACTAAGTAGATCCACTAAGCTATAATTAAAAGTAATATGGAGTCGTCTAAAAAGTACGATCACTTACCCATGTTGTTCTACATGGTTTATGAGGAATGTGAGTTGTCTGAACTGATCCCCATATCGGTGCTCAATACTACTCCCAATGATATATAAAATCATGCTCAAATGTATAAAACATAACTCTTTCTAATTTTGAGGTAATTACTCAAAAGATTCCCTTAAAAGAGGTAATGCTCAGAAATGTCTCTAAACTCATAAACTCATTTAGAAATCAAAGCTTCACTCTTTTAAATGTAAACATATTACTAATGGAAATACTTAGTTTTCTTATATCATTTCTCAAACACAATGTAACTCTTCTCATTTCTCATATTTACTTTCTCAAAACTTAGTTCAAAACTCAGTAGATTACAAAAGAATTCTCAATTCGACTCAAAAGACCTCTTTGAACTTTCATCTTAATTTTACTTCAACTTGACATGCAAATTAAGACATGTGATTTGGACAGGTAGGATATCTCAAGGATTAATAAAGAATTTAAGAGTTCACATTAAGAAGAGAACGTAGACACGATTTGAAAGAACACATACAGAATGAAGGATGGAAAAGAAAAGGACCTGGCGCGTTGAGTGGCGCAAGGAGCCAGCCCAAAAACTACTGGACAGTGTTTGAGGGGCACTCCTGGAGCGGTGCGCCAGGTCTTAAACTATTGAACAGTAGTTCTGGCGTTATGGTGGCTTGCCGCCCCACCTCGGTACATAGAAATCTGACGAATTTCTCTTCTCAATTTTCTGGTGCTAACTCATCTAAAATCAAATGATTTCTTCTAAATTCTTTTTGATTTACAAACCCCACATGAAATCATCCAAAACCCATACAACCTCCATCCCAAATCATAACTCATACTCAAGATCCTCAACTCAAGAAACTCAAGAACCTCCATTGTTAAAGAATGAACAACAATTAAGATCCAATCAAGAATATCTTAACATAACAATTTTGTGGACGAATTATAGATGATAGGCTCGAGGACGAACACGTCCATCACTATGGAAAGCCGCATATACCTGGAAAGAACGATGTTCTTGGTGAATTCTACAAATCTTAAATAATGCTAGAACGTAGCCCCTTTTCTCCTCTTAAACCTCGCTCTAAATCCCTATTTGAACGTGACTGGGGGATGTAAAATCTGATTAAACCCTTAATTGGGTTAGGAAAAACTTGCTAAGACAAGTGGAAAAAAGGAAAAGATAAAAATACCCTTTTCTAAAATAGATGGAATGCTTAAATGGAGAGAGGACCATAACGTTTTACTCGAAACTCAAAATTTAGCAAATTTGGTGGCGTTGGAAAGAGGACCCAAAGTCCTTCGATTTGATATGTCATGAGCTACCTAACTCTTTATGTGCTAAAAGATATGGTTATTTGAAGTTGATCCAAAACTAAAAACTAATGGTTAACTTGTACGAACTTCTACTTAGTTCTTTCGAAGTTTGAGGTGTTACATGGGAGTCTTAACACTTCTCTTCTCTGTCATTTTTCCAAAGGAAGTTGTTTTTTGAGTTTGTCCCCTTCCGTAGAAATAAGTGGGCTTATTATATTTTAAAAATTGTACTTACTTTTTTTGTGTGTTAAAGTATTTCTCTGAGATGGAATATGCCTTATATATATTTGTCAAGTATGTGTTGTATATAAATAAATGTAAATGTAAATAATGCTTTTGGACTTAAATGTGAATTGTTATGTTAGGAGAACAAAGTCTTATCAGGACAACTCTATGAGGCGTGCTTGCTATATCCTTGAGTTCTGATTACACTGGAAACAATGACAAATTTAATATTTCATGCAAATATTATCTTGTTATGATACATAATTACTATGTCCTTAATTTGATCTCTTTTAACTAGTGCAACTACAGTTAAAAATGAAATGGGAGCCAAAATAGTATTGAAACAAAAGGAAAGCCAGTAGAAGAAGAGGAGCATGAAAAAAGGTCAATGAATGATGTAGGAGAGGTGGTGAGGTAGAGTATGACTACCTTCTATTGATGGGGATGATAGAGGATAGGAAGAATAATCATGAAAAGAATAAAAAGAAGAGACCCACTATGATGTGGGAGATCTAGAAGAAAATAATGATTGGTGAATGGCTGAAAACTATTCAAATGATCTAGACTTCTATAGTCAGAAAGAGAATAGTTGTCTAGGGCGTTGAAGAAGAAGAATCTACTACTAGAGGCGGAATTCTTGTTGATGAAATGGGAATGGGGATGACTATTCAAGCCACATATCTTGTGCTTGCTAAGCACGGACTAGGGCCATAATTTATAATTCCAATTTTCTCTCATCTGTCATTTGTTCTTCCTAAGAGCTTAGTAAAAGGAACCCTAGTTGTATGTCCTGTTATTGGTGTGATTTAGTGGGTAAGTAAGATTGACCTCTTCACCACTAAAGGAAGCAACAAAATTCTTGTTTATGATGGTGCCAAAAATTTGAAAAATTTGCGGAATATGATTTTGTCAACACTATGTACTCCACAGTGGAGGCTGACTATTGGAAAAATGTGATGCCACCAAAATAAAAGCTTTAGTTTTAGTGGAATCACAATTTTCCTAATCTCAAGCTTTACTGAGGAGTACATAGTGATAACAAATAATATGCAACAAATTTATCAATATTTTTCTATCGGTTGGCACCATGATAAACAAGAATTTTGGTGCTTCCTTTAGTGGTGAAACGGTCAATCTCACCGACCCACTGAATCACTACAACAATAAGACATATAATTTAGGTTCCTTTCGATTCTGGGAGCTCGTAGGAAGTACAAGGGGTAAGTGAGAGAAAACTACTATAAAAAATTACTTGCCCTAGTTTGTATGTTCCCCATACCCATCTTATCAACAAGAACACCCCCCGTAGTGACAGATTCTTCTTGATTCAATGCCCAAATCAACTACTCTTTCTGGTACGTTAGCAGAGGCATGATAACATTAGATCGTGGTCGGTCAGAATAAGTTGGAGAATAAAACTGCTAACCACCATCAGATTTTATCATGCCATTGCTAAGGTACAACCGTGAAAACTAACTAGTTGAGAGAGAGAGAGAGAGAGAGTTTGTGTTGAGAATAATGGTGTGAAGTTGTGTGGCTGGAAACATATTTATAAAGCCAGTTTCAATAATGACAGAGGGTGTAGTAAACATATTAGGGAACCTTTATAATTAATCGATTTAAATGTTTGTTTAAAGAAAGAAAATTAATCCATTTAAAAGTTTTGTTATATTAGAGAACTATTATAATAATGGACAAATCTTTAATCGTGAGATAGTATATTACCTATATAGAGAAAGTCGAGATTTTGTTTTAAAAAGTAATTTATAATTATGAGAATTTAGTATTTACTTACCGGTTAAGAAATTACATTCAAATATTTGGTAACTCATTAATTTCATTATTTATTGTGGACACATGTATAATATCTAGGGAAATGATTTGATATACCTCGCAACTTTTTTATTTAGAAATGAAATAACACTTCTTGTAAAAGTCGCTCACATATACCCGTCTTGTTAGACCCTCACCTTGATGGTTTGAGTGGATTGTTCTTGGGTATGGATTTACATGATGAACGTAGCAAAAGCCCAATGACTTTAATCAAGATCAAGCTCAATTGAAAATAAACCATGGCATTGGCGTGGCTAAAGCATGCAAGACAATATGTGTCTAAGGCATGACAAGCGCTAGGCAAAGCTAAAGCAAGTCAATGTAAGGCTATGATCGCGGCATGACCTTGGCTAAAGAAGTTTAGGGTCTAAGTGCTTGGCAAGGGAATACAACCCAGGAGAATGAACCAATGGAAACCTGTGCGGAGCAGGACGTTCTCACAGTCCAGGTACGTGGTCATGCGCAAAGTTGGGCCGATAGAAGTGAGTTTTGGTGCCAGATTTGAATGTTTCTTGCATGTGTCTCTCACATTCCTGGGAAGTTAGGCAATATCTAGCCATTTGTGGATTGTCAGTTATGTAGCTATAACTTGTATTTTAAAATTTTGAATTGGCCTATTAGTTGGGGATGTCAGCTGAATGAGACTATCACGTGTCTAGCATATGACAAGGTGCTTCAACATATTTATTGGCATAGCCAGACCTATCACAAACAGGGGGCTTTGGTTAAATTTTGCAGGCTAAGTTATTTGTGTACTTTCCTTATGTCATGAGTTCAATACAAAGTTGGGAAGTGATTCATGTACGTGATTGTGTTGTCTATATTCTCATGCTTGTCTAAGTGTTGAACTATATTGAGAGAGAAAGAAAAGGGGTGAGATGTCAAAGGGTGATATACTGCCTAGTGGGTTAGATCGGGAAGGGTTGACCCGATACCACTTACCATTACACAAATCGCCTAGATGTACCGTTTATATCTAATAGAAGTAACAAATTGATTTAAATTTTATATTTTAATTTTTTTAATCATAAAAAACATTAATGTCGAAATAAGTGTGATCCTTCTAGCAAAGTTTAGGAATATTTTGATCCTTATATGCCTTATTTAACTAGGTAAAATAAAATAAAAGGAAATGATAAAACGGGTACTGACCTTGCGTGGAGCAGCAAACTGGGGGAGTTGTTAGCAAACCTCAGATCTACTCTCTCACTTGGATTATCGTCAATAAACCATACCGATTAACAAATCCTAGTAAGCCGAAGGTAGAGATATAAGAACAAAGCTATAACGAGTTTAAGTTGGTGGAGGCTGCTAAATAACATGAACCAAAACAAAATCCAAAGGTTTATAGGAAGAAATTAGGGTTTGAGTTAGAGCGGTGTTTTGAAATTTTAAATTTGATTTGGTTATAGAGATGTCTATTCATAATCAAATGTAGGGAAATCTGGATTTGTTCGGTCTTCACTTTATCCTAAAATAGAAAACATGATTTGTCTTAGATTATACTTAAAGTGGTGAACCTTTAATTATACTGTTTGATGTGGACTCCCTTGAAGCTTGTAAAAAGAAGAGATGGAGACACGTTTGAAATTTTTGAGATTTGCTTGAAACTGGTAAGGAAGCATCTGCAAATGGTAAAAATATCTGAAATTTTTTCTTGAAGAGGAGAGATGGATCTTGAGGGAGAATTATAAAGAGGATGAGAGGCTCAAGAAAAATTAAGATAAGAAACCCTAGATGCTTACCTAACTTTAAGGGTAATTCTAACAATTGAAGAGGTTGGTAGATGGGTTGGGCTTTGTAAAGGGAAAATTTGGGTTTGTATATTGGGCTACTTAGTCTTCTTCATGTTTTCAGATGATTGCTTGAGTTTCTTTATAGTAATTAAAGAGAAATTAAGTGGACTTAAAATATTACACATATATTATACGATGATATATTTAGTAATTAAAGTCAGTCATAGCTAAAATAGAAAAGTAAAGCATGATTAACTTCTTAAACCTATTTAAAATAGTAAAATGGTTATCTGGGATACCAATTCTTGGACACGTGTTACACGTATGTCCCGTGCAAATAGTATATACAAAATAAATTATATTAAATCTGTAGTGTAATCAACAATAAAATTTGTTAAAATGTACCAGCTAAAATTGATGAGTACACATTTTATTTTATTATTTCTTTGTTGGATGACAAATGCTTATATATTGTATGAAACTATGAAATTGGACAACTGGTCAATTTAGGAAAAGAAGACCTATTGAGTTGCATTTGATGTGTTAATAGGTGCAAACATATTATCTTATCTTATATATTTAAAAGAGAATCTTAGACCCATCTATGTTGCATCCTTACAGATCATAATTCTTATTTAACCCTTCTTAAAAGTCCCAACCTACGAAAAAGTCACAATTTTTCATAAAAGTCATAACTCTTTAGAAAAGTCAGAATTCTTCATAAAAGTCACAACTCTTCATTTTTCATTCACACCTTTTAAAACCCAATACTTAGTTGCAAGGCACCAAAATAAGAATGATTAAACAAAGAAAATTGATTTCAATTGCAATGCGACATTAATACTCTTGGTCCTCTTAGTCCACAACTCATAACGCTGTGGAATTGTTGAATTCATAACATTTGATTGTTTAGTAATTAAAACTTCTATTTATTCCACTATTATTTGTAGGGTTTTCTCTGCTATAGGGAGTCAAATTCAAATACATTTATTAAGCTTCCTATGAAGTATGTTTCATTCCTCAGAGTTTTCTTCCTCCTATTTCATGAAGCTTAATCTTTTACTGTAAGTTATAGTGATTCATGTAACTATTGCAATTTCTTTTTGCTATTGTGGTGACTTTTTTTGACTCTATTAAAAATTCCAACAATGATAATTAAAAATTGATCTTCTCTTTTGTCCCTTTCTACAAGCTTATTCATATAATTTTTGAGAAAATTGCTTGTGGGATGTGCTATATTTGACAGCACAATAATAAATATGTGATAACTGATACAAAATCAATGGTGAAGTATGTTAAAAGAACCAAACAGATTGATATCTTGCTTGCCATAGTTAGTATATTGTTTTGATTGTTTCATCTTAGATACAAACATTTTGTATGCCATTGCATTCTTCCTAGAATATTAATATAGAGACAATTAGTCCACTTCATTTATCGCAAGTTAACTAATTTATCATATTTCTTTCTCTCTTCTTTTTGGGCATAATAAGAGATCAAGTTTTCTTGAAGCTAACATATGCCCAAAATACACTATAACAAAAACAATTTTATCAGCCATAAATATGCAAATTAATGAATAGTTCTAGAGCCTTTACTGATATTACTTAATTGTCATTAAATCCAATATCACTATATACTTTAGGGACATTTATTGAGAGTACTAATTGTCTCTAAAAATACATATGTAGCGACAACTAAGCTATTAATTTCTGTTAAAGATCATTTTTGTTGTAGTAATTGTTCTTTCTTTTGATTTCTTTCAATCAAATTTGTGAACTATAAACTTGGATAGAACTTGGTAGACTATCTTTTTCAAAAATATGTTAAGCAACATGCCTTTTTCTTCTTATCAGGAAAATAAGGTCGTCTTTATTATTATTTGTGGATATTTGTGAGTTCAACTGCTCACACAATTATTTTGTGAGATTTTAATATGTTATATATCAAAATTTTTGTTTGAACAATTCCACTCAAATGTCACCTACAACTTGGTTGATCATTGCATTAATTCTTTGTAACTGCATACTATAATCATAACAATAACTATGGTTCAATTCCAAAAAAGTTGGGGTCACTGATGTGAATCATAAGAAATAGTTATGTCTATTATGAGACAATAAGGAAAAACCTTTGTGATATTAACAATTTTAGGGTCATTTTTACATATATATGATACGACATACTATCATAAAAAAGAGATTGATGGAGGTTCATAAGAAAGGAGCCGAGGATCCTCCATTTGAATTTAGTTAATGATGTTCTTGTATGGACGTGATGTTTAACTTTACTTGGGAGTGTTATTGTTCAAGGCTTTTTGGTCTCTACTTTAACGTTTGATATTGTTCATTATAACTTCCTCGAATTTAGAAAATTTTGTCTCTTCTGACAAACTATTTCCATGGAGATTTTCGTATACTTAAAATCTCTCTATGACTCATAATTTTTGTGCAGCAAAAATGAAAATTAAAAAATTATAGCACTTTAAGATTTCTGAGGAATGTTTTTGCCTTGAGATAAAATGTTCTTGACAATGTAATGTATGTATAAAAAATACAGATATTACTGAATGATCAAATATAAGTTTAATAAAATAGATCAATCCCGTGCAAAGAACATGTAATTTACCTAGTATATTTATATGCTAAAACATATTGCAAAAAATAATGTATGATTAACTCTAATTTTCTCAAAAAAAAAATAAAAATAAAAAATATTTTCTATAGAATTGTCAAACCTAGATTATATACTGATATGATGTAAAGACAAATAACAAAAGAAATGCTTTGTACGGTTGGCCTATTCCTATTAGTCTACTCTAAAGATAGAAATATTTATTTTCACGTGCTTCTCATTTGTGAATTTCCACTTCTTTCTTCTTTATTTCTTCAAGATCTTTAACAACAAATGATCCAAGTGAACCATTAGGAATTTCATTAATAACTGTTAAATTAATAATGAATTGTATTATCTCATTTATTTTATTCTTCTCAATAATCAACCTTTATCTATCAAGAATATGTATTACCCACCATTGGAAGAAATAGTAGAGGAAAACTCCAAATTTATGAGGTAACTATTTATATATTTTTCTTTGTTACTTCATATGAATATTCATGAAAATGGTTGTACTGTCATGCAACTTTTTATAGCACCACTATGTACTATCATTAGTTTAGAAATTTATTTCAATAACTTGGTAGAATCATATGAAAGATGAAAAGATAGTGTTTTGCTATGAACCATTACCATTAGAGCAGTAAATGCTTCTAAAAAAAGGTAAAATATTCATATATGTACCATTTTGGTGATTTGTGTTACTGCTTTTCTGATTATACACTCATGTTATTCAATTTATTCTTTCAATAATATTTACTACTAGTAAAAAGAAAATTCTCAATACTAATTTCATTGTTGTATTTTGTTATTTTTCAGCTTCTTTCATTCATCTTTTAGGTGTGCCTCTCAACAATGTCGTCTTCCCAAGAATCTAAAACCAATGATTCAAGTTCTTTATATATATATATATATATATATACACACACACAGAGAGGCAGATCCAAGATTTGTAGTTCCTGGGTGCCAAGTAGGCACATTGATTAGATCACTAAATCAATCTTAGGCTTTGATTCCGCGCGAAGTCCACAAAGCATGTATAATTCTTTAAAAAAAAATTACTAATATTTTAAGTATATATTATTAATTTATAATTGTTCTCGGTGATTTTAAATATTTTAAAAACGGTTAATAAGAACATGATTACTTATATTTGTAAATATATAACACACTATGTAAGAAACTAAACAATCGTTCGAATATTAATCATGACCAATCCTATTTCATACTACATTTTATAACTATTTTATGGAAGAGAATGACATTTCCACAATTACGATAGGTACACGTACAATAATTGCTTAATCAATTTAAAAAATATTTTTTTATTTTATTAGGAAAAAAGGATTTTACCATTAGCTTAATAAAAATTAAAGATGAAGTTACTATGATATTATTTAAAAAGTACATGAGGTTATTCTATTTCAATTATAAAATGAGATTAAGAAAAATATTACTTCCGACTTTTTTTTTAAGTTAAAAGAATAGAAACAATAAAGGGGTTCTTTAAAAAATAATATTTTTATTGGAAAAATAAAAAGTAATTATGTTTATTAGAAAAAAAAAGTAGTTTTGATACAATAAAGTAACAATAGAGACATTTTTGGGATCAAACTATTTTTGCTCTATTTTTAAGGCTAACTTTAACACTTCTCCATCAAGCAAATAACTAATATAAAATTATAAAATAAAATAAAAAGATTAATAAATTAAATTAGTCAACAATAATTACTAATTTAAACTATGCCGACTTGAATTAAAAAGAAAATAGAAAATATAATATTTAAAATCATGCATTGCTTAAGTTAAATTCGCTATCTATTAAAAGAAAAAAACTACTCTATCTATTTGAAGCTGCAAATTATTTTTAAAAAAGCAAAACGTCGCTTTGGTTCTATGGGTGCCATTTGTTTATTTATACAAATATTACATATATACACCTATATATACATCACGTTTCAATCGAAGCTTGTGGGTGGCGTGGCACCCCAACGAACTTAGTAGATCCGCCCCTATATATATATATATTATACATTATTTTTTGCAATGTATTTTAACATATAAATATACTAGGTAACTTACCTGTTCTTCCCACGGAATTGATCTATTTTATTAAACTTACTTATTATCATTCAATAATATTTGTACTTTTTATACATACACTACATTTTCAAGAATAGGGGTTTACAAGCCAAAACGTAAAGTCAAACAAAAAAAAAAACCGATTTGCAGTTTGGTTTGGTTTGGCGGTAGAAAAAAAAAAACCGACCACTCTTAGTTTGGTTTGGTATTAAAAGAAAAAAGTCAAACCGAACCTGAATCAAACCGACATAATATATATATATATAATTTTATTTTATTTATACATAAAAAATATTATTTATAATCTACTTTGTTAATATATTTTTAGTTAGTTTATTCTTTTCAATGTTTATATATTTTATTTGAAATTCGGGGTTGTAAAATTTGTAAATATTTTATTTTGTATTCAGTTTGACTGTAACCTTTAGTCTTATTAATTGAACATAATGAACGTCATATTTCAAAAAAAAAAAATTGTACTTATGTGAATATTACCGTCTTTTCAAAAATTTCTATTCATTTAACATTTTTTAAGTTTATCTTATCATACAGGTAAGTGAAAATATATTTGATCTCCTTTTCAAGCACCGTATAGTTGTTAAAAATCGAAAAAACTGAAAAACCAAAAAAAATCGAAAAAACTGACTTTGAGTGGTTTGATTTTGTTTTTAGATTTAATAAACTGACATATTTGGTTTAGATTTTTTTAATGAAAAACCAAACCAAACCGACCTATGTACACCCCTAGTCAAGATCATTTTATCTTAAGGCAAAAACATTCCTCCGAAATCTTAAAGTGCTATATTTTTTTAATTTTCATTTTTGTTGCACAAAAATAATGAGTCATAGGGAGATTTTAAGTATAAGAAAGAAGTCTAAGAAAATCTCCATGGAAATAGTTTGTCAGAAGAGACAATTTTCTATATTCAAGGAAGTTATAATGAACAATATCAGACGTTAAAGTAGAGACCAAAAGGCTTTGAACAATAACACTCCCAAGTAAAGTTGAACATCATGTTCATACAAGAATATAATTAACTAAATTCAAATGGAGGACCCTCAGCTCCTTTTTTATGAACCTCCATCAATCTCTTTTTCACTATAGTATGTCTTATCATATATATGTCAAAAATGACCCTAAAATTGTTAACATCATAAAGGTTTTTCCTCATTGTCTCATAATAGTCATTATTATTTCTTAGAATTCACATCAGCAACCACAACTTATTTGGAATTGAACCATAGTTATTGTTATGATTATAGTATGTAATTACAAAGAATTAATGCAATGAATCAATGATCGACCAAATTGTAGGTGACATCTGAATGGAATTGTTCACAATTGGATATTCTAAACCAAAATTTTGAATATAACATCTTAAAATCTCACAACATAATTGTGTGAGCACTTGAACTCAAAAATATCCATAAATAATAATAAAGACGACCTTACTTTACTGATAATCAAGAAGAAAAAGGCATGTTGCTTAACATATTTTTGAAAAAGAAAGTCTATCGAGATGTATCCAAGTTTACAGTTCACAAATTTGATTGAAAGAAGCCAAAAGAAAGACTAATCACTACAACATAAATGATCTTTAACATAAATTAATAGCTTAGTTGTCGCTAAATATGTATTTTCACAGACAATTAGTACTGTCTATAAATGTCCATAAAGTCTATAATGACCATTGGATCTAATGACAATTAATTAAAATTAGTAAAGGCTCTAGAACTCTTCGTTAATTTGCATATTTATTGCTGATAAATATTGTTTTTGTTATAGTATATTTTGGGTATCTGTTAGTTTTTAAAAAAATTGATCTCTTATTATGCCCAAAAAGAAGAGAGGAAGAAATAAGACAAATTAGTCAACTTGCGATAAAAGAAGTGGACTAATTGTCTCTATACTAATATTCTAGGAGGAATGCAATGGCATACAAAATGTTTGTATCTAAGATAAAACAATCAAAATAATATACTAATTGTGACAAGCAAGAGATCAATATGTTTTGTTTATTTAACAAACTTCACCATTGGTTCTGTATTAGTTATCACATATTTGTTGTTGTGTGCTATCAAATATAGCACAACCCACAAGCAATTTTCTCAAAAAGTATATGAATAAGCAAGTACAAAGGGACAAAAGAAAAGATCAATTTTCAATCATCATTATTGGCATTTTTAACAGAGTAAAAAAAGTCACCAAAATAGCAAAAATAAACTGCAATAGTTACATTCACTATAACTTTCAGTAAAAGATTAAGCTTAATGAAATATGAGGAAGAAAACTTTGAGGAATGAAACAACACTAGACAAGATGTATTTGAATTCGACTCCCTATTGCGGAAAAGACCCTACAAATAATAGTGGCAGAAACATAAGTTTTGCTTACTAAACAATGTTATGAATGCAATCATTCCAACATCGTTATGAGTTGTGGACTGAGAGGGCCAATAGTATTAATGTCGCATTGCAATTGAAATCAATTTTTTTTGTTTAATCATTCTTATTTTGGTGCTTTGCAACTAAGTGTTGGGTTTAATTAAAATATGTGAATGAAAATCGAAGAGTTGTGACTTTTGTGAAAAATTGTGACTTTTATGAAGAGTTCTGACTTTTCTAAAGAGTTGTGACTTTTCCGTGAGGTTTAAACTTTTAAGAATGGTTAAATAAGAATCATGATTTGTGAGGGTGCCACATAGATGGGTCTAAAATTATCTTTTATATAAGAATATAAGATAAGGTAAAATAAGATTTTATGTTTGCACCTATTAGCACATCAAAATGCAACTCAATAGGTCTTCTTTTCCTAAATTGACCAGTTGTCCAATTTCAGAGTTTCATACAATATATAAGCATTTTTCATCTAGCAAAGAAATAATAAAATAGAATGTGTACTCATCAATTTTATCTTGTATTTTTTAACAAATTTTATTCTCGATTACACTACAAATTTAATATAATTTATTTTGTAGATACTATTTGCATGGGACAAAAGTGCAACGCACGTGTCCAAGAACTCATATCCTAGATAACTATTTTACTCTTTTAAATAGGTTTACAAAGTTAATCATGCTTTACTTTTCTATTTTAGCTATGACACACTTTAATTACTAAATATATCATCGTATAATATGTGTAATATTTTAATTCCACTTAATTTCTCTTTAATTAATATAAAGAAAACTAAGAAATCATCTGAAAGATGAAGAAGACCAAGAACTTTAGACCATTTGCTCTTTTAGGTAGCCCAATATACAAACCCAAATCTTCCGTTTACAAAGCCCAACCCATCTACCCTCTTCAATTATTTGAATTACCCTTAAAGTTAGGTAAGAATCTAGGGTTTCTTAATTATCTTAATTTTTCTCGAGTCTCTCATCCTCTTTATAATTCTCGTTGAAGATCCATCTCTCCTCTTCAAGAAAAAATTTAGATTTTTCACCATTTGCAGATGCTTCCTCACCATTTTCAAGCAAATCTCAAAAATTTCAAACGTGTCTCCATCTCTTCTTTCTTCAAGCTTCAAGGGAGTCCACATCAAACAACACAATTAAAGGTTTACCAATTTAAGTATAATCTAAGACAAATCATGTTTTCTATGTTCGGATATAGTGAAGACCGAACACATCCAGATTTCCCTACATTTGATTTTGAATAGATATCTCTATAACCAAATCAAATTCAAAATTTCAAAATATCGCGCTAACTCAAACCCTAATTTCCTCCTATAAACCTTTGGATGTTGTTTTGGGTCATGTTCTTTAGCAGCCTCCACCCACTTAAACTCGTTATATCTTTGTTCTTATATATCTATCTTCGGCTTTTCAGGCTTTGTTATTCGATATGGTTTATTGACAACAATCCAAGTGTGAGAGTAGATCTGAGGCTTGCTAACAATACCCCCAGTTCGCTGCTCCACGCAAGGTCAGTGCCCATTTTATCATTTCTTTTTATTTTATTTTACCTAGTTAAATAAGGCATATAAGGATCAAAATATTCCTAAACTTTTCTAGAAGGATCAAACTTATTCCAACATTAATGATTTTTAAGATTAAAAAAAATAAAAAAATAGAATTTAAATCCATTTTGTTACTTCTATTAGATATAAACGGTACATCTAGACGATTTGTATAATGGTAAGTGTTATCGGGTCAACCCTTCCCGATCTAACCCACTAGGTAGTATATCACCATTTGACGTCTCACCTCTTTTCTTTTTCTCTCAATCTAGTTCAACACTTAGACAAGCATGAGAATATAGACAACACAAGCACGTACATGAATCACTTCCCAACTTTGTATTCAACTCATGACATAAAGAAAGCACACAAATAACTTAGCCTGCAAAATTTAACCAAAGCCCCCTATTTGTGATAGGTCTACCTATGCCAATAAATAGGCTGAAACACCTTGTCACATGCCAGACACATGATAGTCTCATTCAGTTGACATTCCCAAATGATAGGCCAATTCAAAATTATGGCATGATAAAATCAGATGGTGGTTAGCAGTTTTATTCTCCAACTTACTCTGACCGGCCACGATCTGATTTTATCATGCCTCTACTAACGTACAAGAAAGAGTAGTTGATTGGGGAATTGAAGCAAGAAGAATCTATCACTACGGAAGGTGTTCTTGTTGATAAGATGGGTATGGGGAACACACAAACAATGCAAAGATTATCACTTCCATTTTCCAGTCCAAAATCGTTAGACTAGAACATCAATTCCCACTTCCATCTCATTTTTTTGTGATTTCATCTCATTCAAATAAAAAATTGATTTTTACCTGAAGAAGTTTGAAGAGCTCATCAATGGAAGAGGGAGGATTCATGAGGCTCATCCCATAAGTTGTGAACTCGTCTTCCATCTTTTTCCAGTCAGCACAAAAGGAGCCAGAACTAGCCATTCCCAGAAGAACTCTATTTTAAAAACAAGAATTGTAGCAATAATTAACACTTCAACAAAGAAATTCAGAGTAGCAAAATAACACTTATACCAAGAACTGTAGTAAAAGTAGCATTTAACTAAAAGATTGGTACAAAGTGACAAATGGCAAGCAGACATATGTTTCTTCTTGTATGAAATGTGAACGTTCGTACCTATGCAATGGGAACTCGTCTTGAATATGTACTAACGTTCCCATTGCATACAAGAATAAACAAATGCATGCTTGCCATTTGTCACTTTGTACCAATCTTTTAGTTAAATGCTACTTTTGCTACAGTTCTTGGTATAAGTGTTATTTTGCTACTCTGAATTTCTTTTTTGAAGTGTTAATATTTGCTAGAGTTCTTGTTTTTGAAACAGAGTTCTTCTGGGAACGGCTAGTTCTGGCTCCTCCCGTGCTGACCGGAAAAAGATGGAAGACGAGTTCACAACTTATGGGATGAGCCTCATGAATCCTCCCTCTTCCATTGATGAGCTCTTCAAATTTCTTCAGGTAAAAATCAATTTTATATTTGAATGAGATGAAATCACAAAAAAAATGAGATGGAAGTGGGAATTGTTGTTCTACTCTAACGATTTTGGACTGGAAAATGGAAGTGACGGTCTTTGCATTGTTTGTGTGTTTCCCATAAGTTATGAAAATGGGAAACTGAATATTATTGCATTGTTTAGCCTACTTACTATATTGTTGACCATCACGTCTTCAAAATCTTCAATGTCCCATACTCTGCTAGGTTCTCCTGATTATTTTTTTTTGCATTTTCACGACATATCTACCCATATCTTGAATCAAGTCATGCATTTCAATTGTATCATCATTGGAGATGAAAATAAGAGATTTATCAATTAGGACATCCAATCCGTATTCAGCTCCAACATCATAACTCTCAAGGATTGGCATGACTCTTTTTTTTTCTATATCCTCAGAAGAAACATGCCATATCTAGAAATATCTTTTGCTCTTCGGGTTCCAACCCATCATAACTTATTTTAAGTTTTTCAACAATTTCTGAAGTAGAATTTTTCTTTATTTGGTCTAAAGTGCTTCTCCACTGAGTTAGACCTTTTCTATGCAACAAAGAACCCCATACCTCGAGGGCTAAAGGATGGCCTTTAGCATGATTTACTAGCTCCAACGAGAACTTGTTGAAACGCTCATTTGAAACTTCTTTTTTAAATGCGTATTGATTGAACAATTGCGTAGATTCATGATAAGGTAGGGTAGACACCTCATATATTGCTTCATCCTTCTCTATCAAATGTCTATTCCTAGTTGTTAGAATAACTCTGATGCCATCACCAAACCAGCCAAGATCACCGGCTAAATACTCCAAATGATGACTATGATCTATGTCATCAAGCACAATTAGCACCTTCTTAGAACAAAGTCTGCTTTGAATCATGCACTTCTCATCATACTTATTTTTGACGTAATCATTTTTTTTAACAGTTCAGAAAGAAGTGTATTTTGTAAAGAATGTAATTGAGTATTTTTTTCACTTTCTTTAACATCTGTAAGAAAACAAGAAGCTTCAAATTGATAGCATAGAGTATCAAAGATGGCTTTTGCTATTGTCGTTTTACCATCTCCGCTTATTCCCCAAATTCCTACAATCCAAACATCATTGATTTCTATCTGTAATTGGGAATTTAGTTTCTCTAAATGAGCCTTTATTCCAGCAAAATCTTGCAAAGAAGATAAAGAATAAGCACTCTTGCATAATTTTGAAAAAATGTAATCGACAATCTGTTGAATATTCTCTGATTCAATCCTACATATATAAGAAGATTGATTGTTAAAAATGTGAGAAACTCAAGTATTTCATATTGTTAACGTTCAAGAATGGAAATTATTCCAAAAAAAAAGTTAAAAAAAGAAATTTTGTGTTTTTAGTTCACCCATCACGAAATAAAACTCACCCATCACGGATATTATATCCTTTTAGATTTGCAGCAGCAGTTAAGGCAGTCCTCCATCCTTGCACCATCAGAGTTCCCTCAACATCATCCTTATACTTAAATTAATGTTCGGCAAATGCTTCTGCAAAGCTCTCCCTTTGATTTTGGACATGTGATGGATCTACAACATAGAAGACCGGTATAACCGTTTGTGCATTTCCTTCCTTGCATTTCATGATCTTCACTAGTTCATTCAAGCACCACCTCTATCTACCATATTTTTTTGAGAAAATGACGAGGGCAACTTGTGACTCTTCGATACCTTTCCAGAGTTCTTCTGGGATCGAATTGCCATGTCCTAACCTTATATTATCTTGAAAGGTAAATATTGCTCTATTTTTCAAACCTTCGTACAAGTGACTCATAATTTTTTTCGAGTATCTTCACCACTAAAACTTAGAAATACAATGTACTTTCATCAAGGACAATAATGTGAATTACTTGCAAAAGAAGAAGTTGATGCCATGGATTCAGATAAAAGTGTGTGGATATATTCTGGTTGTGGTAAGAGATATAATTGGTGATATTTGGGACAAAGAGTTTTAAACAGGACGTTAAATGTGAAAAGCTTAAATGAAGATGGGTTAAAGTCAAGTGGTAGAGAGTGAATGGGTCCATAAGTGATTAATCAAATACATAAAACTGATGATAATTGGGTCTTGTCCAATTAATGGACAGCTTAAAGTACAACAAAAAGAAAAGTAATTTCTTTGTCACCAAATTGACTTGACTTCAGAACCCAAAGTAGTAGAATTCTGCTGCTCCATCTGTTTCAATTTCTGTGACATTTTTTATTTTTCGAGAGTCAAGCAGTTCAAATTTGAACGGAAATTTGCGCATGAAATCTTCAAATTTTTTGAAATGAAATTTATATATTTATAAACTATGTAAAAAGTATTATAAGTCACAATAATTGACAATTGAAAATATTTAAATGATATATGAAAAATTTACGGTCAAAGATAGACCTGTTTGAATTTCGAAATCCAAAAATGATCACATAAATTGAGACGGGAGAGTAAAATATTTTCTTTTATATATATGTAAATTAACTCCATTCATAGATTTGAAAATTCATCTCTATCAAAGAAGAAAGACCACACACGGAAATTGAAAAATCGTCCTCTACAAAGTACTTTCATATTTTTTTCTGACTTTTTAAAAATTTAGGGTCTCCGTCTCATTGTCTCGATTATTTTATTGGATATCGTTAACTTTCACTAATACATATATATTGAATAACTCTGTGCACACATTTTTTAGCAAAAGGAACTAGATCACCTAATGATTTTTCCTTCCTATATAATTTGAACTTGAAACGTCATACCTGTTGGGATATATACTATTAACCATATGTTCAAATATAGTATTTATTATAGAATAATTACTTATTCAATTTAAATAGATCATATATTCATTTATGGTGTTTGTTTACTTATATAGTAGATAATTAGTGTATAGAGTTTTCACTTATACAAAGAGGATTAAATCATCGATTTTTATAAGTATAAAGTTTTTTGTTTACAATCTAGGATGGAAATTGGACATACCATCGTTACGATTGTAGCACAAGATTATATATAATTTATCTTGATTATGGGAACAATATAGTTCCAACTTCTTGTGCTAGTGCATTTTGTATGTATTGAAGGGGGCCGAGTAGAAATAGTTGTTTTGGACTGACTCACAAAAGCATAGTCTCTAAGTTGTTAAATATACTTATATTCTTAATCCTGATATAACTATTATGATCTGTATATATTAATTATCGTTTTGATTTATTAAAAGGTGAGATTCTGAGATAGGTCAATATGTCTAGTAGATTGGATGATAATAATATATATTGGTGAAATAATAAGTTAGTTGATGGAATCCATGTCAATATAGAGATTGATGATATGCCTTTTTGAGAAGCTTATAAGTTTTCACCGTGTCAAAACTTGCAAGTGGATTTATGAATCCGACACATGAAATAAGTTAAGTAGTGCTCTAAAGGAAATTAATTATTGAATTAGATTTATTAGTAATTTAATTTATTGATTAGTATCTGTAATCTTAACATGGGGAATTACATAAGTGTTTAATGGGAAATTTCGAAATCTAAATAGTAGAGGAGTTCAATTACGAATTCCTAGTGGAATGATTCGTAATTTATTATGGTAAGAATAATTCAAAATTAATTATTTAGAATTATTTCTATAATAGGAAGCCTCAGTAATTAATTTTGTTGTCCGTACAGTGCCCATTTTTAACTAGAACTAAGAATCCTATTTATATGGGAAAAGGAAGAATAATGTGGGTTTTTCTGATTTTCAGAAAAAACTAGGTTTTCTACTCCTTTTTTGATTGGGAAGAATTCTCTCTAAATAGGGATTCTCCTAACCTAGAAAATAGATAAATCATTTTTTTATACGATACTTGCTTACCCAATTATTGAGAGAGTTCGGATGTGAGCTTGGGATCACTGTAGAAGACCATAGTTCTTGTTTATATTGTAGTTTCGCTTAAAGGTCTCTCTAAATTGGGGATTCACTTGAAGGTATCTGCTCACGCTTTAAGAGATAATTCTTGAATTAAATTTTAGGAAGTTTATGTTTTCTAGCATAACTATATATGTTCTCGCATAAACGTTATTAGTTATCTATTATTCATGTAAGCAGTAAGATTCTGGTATGCTTCCGCTGTGCATATATATTTTCCAACAATATCTACTTTACTAACCATTGGATGGATATAAAAAAATCCTCAATGAAAATGGATTGAATTAATGAGGAGGCGGAGGAGGAGGAGGAGGAGAAGGAGAATGAGAAGAAGAAGAAGAAGAAGAAGAAGAAGAAGAAGAAGGAGTAGTAGTAGAAGAAGAACCAGAAGAAGAGGAGGAAGAGGATGAGGAGGAGGAGGAGGAGGAGGAGGAAGAGGAAGAGGAAGAGGAAGGAGGAGGAGGAGGAGGAGGAAGAGGAGGATGAGGAGAAGTAGGAGGACAAGGAGAAGAAGGAAACAGAGAAGAAAGAAAAGAAGGAGAAGGAGAAGAAGAAGGATGAGGAGAAGAAGAAGGAGGAGGAACAGGAGGAAGAGTAGAATGAGAAGGAGAAGGAGGAGAAGCAGAAGGAGAAGGAGAAGGTGAAGGAGGAGAAGAAGAAGAAGAAGAAGGAGAAGAAGAAGAAGAAGAAGAAGAAGAAGAAGTGAAAAAGTAGGAGGAGGAGAAGAAGAAGAAGAAGAAGAAGAAGTAGAAGAAAGGATCCAAGCTTGTTTGGATTCCTAAGAATAATCCTTAAGATGTTTTGCAGGTGAAGCTGAAAGGAAGCAAGTGATAATGATTCATAGATATTGCTTTCTTAAGGCATATGACTGAAGACAAACAAAAATTCCTTTCACTTACTTCACAAAAAAAAAGGGGAATATGTCATTTAGAGATTAAAAAAAATTAGCGCATGTGTAAGGGGGAAGCAGGTGACACAATTTTTCAAAAAAAAAAAAGGAGTGAGGATGAAAATGAAACTGATGAGCATGCATTGAAACATGTTGTACCACTTGATCCAACTATTGAACAAACTAAGCGGACATTGATAGGGGGAACAACGAATCTTGAAACTGATTCATCCACAAAAGTATGTGGTTGCTGGATCATGTTGTTCTTAATTTCTATGAATCAAACAACAATTGATGGATTCTGACACTAATTCAGTAGAGAGCATTTTGAAAAGAATAGGTTAGACTTGGGGATGATTAAGATTGCATAAACTCCCCTTAATGATTGGCTAGAGTAATTTTTCTCTTTAATTTATTAGCTAAAATGTTATTCAATTCATTCTTGCACATTTACTTGTGTGTCCCAATCCAGATCTCTAACTTATTTTAACCTAATTTTTTATTAGATGTGCAAAGAAATAGTGCAAGCAGGCAATGGTGATCAAAAAATTCTCTTATCATGTATGTTCTATATTGTTAGAGGTTAGTATTGTTTAAAGTGAAATAATTGAGCAGTCATATTTCATATATTAATTATCCTAATACAGAATAAAATAATTGTCAAAGCTCAAGAGTCACATTTTTTTCAAGTTGTTCTCTCTCACCTATAAATTGATAAGGTTGCAAGAAATATTTCACATCACCTTTATCTCTCACTTGACCTTCTTGAATTTTCTTACAAGTTCAAATTTAACTATTTCCCATAGTTTATCAACTGATGTTTGCAATGTTATCCCTCTTCAAATTGCTCTTAACCTAGTATATATTTAATTATCATTTTAAGAGGAATCTAGTTCTTCATTTTCAGTTCCTCAGGAAGAACCAACTCCTAAAACGCTAAGAAGATGTCACTTTTAAGGAAGGTCTTAATAACAGATGAGACTCCTTACTTTTGTTGAATTCTATTTTCATACTTCCTAATCCTCAAGAATCTATTTAATAGTCTTTATATTTTCTAGGTCTTGTATAGATTCTTTATATAGCAGCCATATGATCAATAATAAGATATACAATTTTCCCATCTTTGGTCTCGTTTCTTTATGGTATCAGAGTGTTTCTAAAATCCCATGAGTTGATCCTTTTTTTCTGCTAAGTCATCGAAATGGCCCCCAATGTTTCTGTGACCAATGCTGATGGAGTCAATAACGCTATCACTGTTGTCCAATTCAATCCTATGACCCAACTGCTCATAAAATTAACTGGCAGTCACAATTTATCCCTGTGGAAAGCTCAAGTTTCAATGCTTATGCGTGGTCACAATCTCTATGGGCATCTTGATGGCTCCATCCCTGTCCCCACTCGCACCATCTCGCAAAAAAAACAAGATGTTGCTAACCCTGAGTTTGTTCTTTGGTACCACCAAGATTAGTTAATTCAAAATGCTATCTTGGCCTCTGTTAATGCTACACTTGCCCCCACTGTTGCTATTGCAATCTCCGTCAAAGCTGCCTGGGATGCTCTGCATACTGTGTATGCAAACAAATCTCAAACAAGAATTTTCAGCTTGCGATACCGACTCGCTCGCCTCAGTAAAGACTCTCGTCCAATTGCATATTATCTCCATCAGATTCGATCACTTTGTGATGAACTTGCAACTGCTGGTGCGCCTGTGTCAAATTCAGAACTGATTGTTAAAATTCTTAGTGGACTCGGATTTGAATTCCAAGAACTCTCTGTGCCATTCGTGCTGAGATTCAACAATTTCCTATGAAGAACTTTACGAAAAGCTTATGGATCATGAGCTTTTTCTAAAGTATGAGGATGACAAGAAGCCGCTATCAACTAATATCACCGCTGTTGTAGCACAAAAGACCAGCTCAATTCCTCCTCGCCAAGGTAACAATAATTACTCCCGCAGTCGCCGTCCAAGTGCGAATACTCCTCCTTACAATCAGCAATGACAGGCACAACCATGTCGCCCACAAAGAAACAACCAGCAACAACCCTTTGACAAGAATCTTCGTTGTCAACTATGTGATCGCGTAGGTCATTCTGCTAGAGTCTGCAGATCTCAATGCCATAACCATCTGCAAGCTCGGGCAAACTTTGCTGGTCGTTTTCCTCCTCAACAGACCCCTTAGATCGTGGATAGTGGAGCCACTCATCATATCGCGTCTGATGCTCAAAGCCTAGACAATGTACATGACTACCACAACACCGAAGAGATCACTATGGGCAATGGTCACACCATTCCAATATCCCAAATCGATAACGCTAACATAAGTGCATCAAATCATCATTTCAAACTTCTCAATACCTTATGCTCCACTTTCATGAAGACTAATCTTATTTTTGTTTCTCAGTTTTGTCGTGATAATCATTCCTTTATTGAATTTTTTCCTTTCCATTATCTTGTGAAGGATCTGAATATGGGGACGCCTCTAGTTTGTGGGCAGAATAAATATGGGTTGTATGAATGGCCACTGGTCTGTACACATCGTTCTCCTCAATGCAATGTGATAACGTTCAAATATACCTCTTGAAAAGAAATATAAACGATCGTATGCAATATATTTACCCAACTATGAGTCGTGGTCGATCCCACAGAGAAGATGGAAGAATATTGTCAATAAAAAATATTTAACTCGATAGTTGTTATATAAAAATGGGGGGCTTTAAATTGAAATAAAATAAAAACAATAAAAAGATAGCTTTGAACTAAGTATTTATTTATATTCAGATTATTAAAAGTAACTAGGAAAGTGTTCCCCATAAGCTCATAACGCAGTAATCCTAATAATAGTTGTAACATCATGCAATTTGAAATAACTATGAAGAAGCTTGAAATTGGAAATAGTCATTTTTGGAAAAATTCAGAATCTAGAAATTTGGTTAAGTATGGAAAAAAAGTGAGTTTTTGGTCAACTTTGAATAGTCATAACTCCTATCTTAGGACAAGTTAGGTGTATTTCCAGTTATGTTTGAAAAACTCTTGGAATGATCTTTCTAACGCCGCCGAGTTTGCTCGATTTCGAGTTCGTATGAGTGAGTTATGCCCTTTAGAAGTTGGGCTGTTGGCATAGGGCAGTGTAGTCCGAAATTGTAAGGGTATTTTGGTCTTTTCCCTAACCATTTATCTTGGTTATATTGAGGTGTTAGACTGATTTTATATCAGTTTTTCTTTTTAAAGTAAGAGTTAGGGCTTTTGAGAGAAAAGAGAAAGAAGAGGAGAAAGAGAAGAAGAAGCAAGGTTTTTGTCAAGATTGTCGTGGTTTTCATCGGGGCTGATCCCTATTAAGGTATGTGAGATCATAGTGTTGAGTTGGTTCATTCCCCCTCACGCCAAACTTGTTTTAATTTCGAGAAAGGATTTGGTTGTGGTTGTGTTGTTGAAATCCTTGTTGATTTGGGACATGTTTCCGGTTGTGTTTGTGAGTTGAAATCTATGGTATGTTGAGGGGTTTTATGATTCCAAGTGTTTGGTGCTGGAACCTTTGAAGTTGAGGTGGTTTAGAGTTGGAAAAATGAAGAAGAAAAGTCAAGTTTTCCAGGGAAAGGGGTGGCGCGCCCCAAAAAGGGGTTCTAAACTTTCCCCTTGGGGCGGCGCGCCTACCAAAGTGCCCAGCAAGCCCCTTTGAAGTTTGAGGGCTGGCGCCCCGCGCCTCTCAGAGCGCCAAGGACGCCAGTTTTCCTCTTTCCTTCCCCACTTTTTCATACATGTTCCTTGGTAATGTACCTATGTTTTATAGTTGTTTTCAACACTCTAAGATACATCTAAACATCACAAAATTCATCCATAAACATGAGATCATTACCCTCGAATTCATACTCCAATTTGAGGAAGGTTAGGATCAAAGTCAAGAGAAGTTAGAAGTCAAGTTTAGAAGTTAAGAAGCAAGTCAAAGCAAGTCTTGAAAGTTTTTTTTCAAGTCTTTATTAAACGTTTTAACTTCGTTTTAAAGCTCAAATTTCAAGTTAAGCCAAGAGTATAGAGTTGAGTTCATTTCTCAAAAGTTATTAGGGAACTATGTATTCCTAAAGAAGTTTATAAATGTTTTTCACATTTGAGCAAAGAAGAGGGAACAATGATTCCAAAAGAGCCTTTGGGCTAAGCCTTGAGCAATTATCTCAAAGTAAAGAAAGATGTGTTTAAAACACTTATGAGATAAAGTATTTTAGGAGTAGTATTGAGCACCGAATTGGGGATGCGAGTTCATATTAACTCAACTCTCTATAAGAACCATGTAGCCTAACATGGGACTTAATGGGTCATTCTTTTTAGATGATCACGTAAGATTAATCTAGTGGATCCACTAAGTTAAGTAAGGTCCTTTATCACGGCAAGGTAAAGGATGGTCCTTGGGCAACATGAGGTAAAACGTTGTATCATCACTGGGGCTCATAGTGGTTGTTTTCGGTTAAAAAATCTCCCACTAAAGTTATATTACTTTTACATAAGTAAAGTTTAGTTTGTTATTGTCTTATCCTTAACGAACTAAGTTGTTTACATTATTTTACAAGAATATATATATATATATTGCATGTGTCTTATTGTTTTATATTGAGTTCGGTTATTCATGAGTCGAGCAGAGCCAAGGTAAAAGTTCCTTTGTATTTCTTTCCAACTTAAGTTGTTGTTCAGCTTTCCAGCTCGCATACTCGTACATTCAATGTACTGATGCCAGTTGGCCTGTATCTTGTGACGATGCAGAGGCAGGTACCCAGGATCAACATCCAGCACGCCGTTGATCCAGCTGAGCACTCCAGAGTTAGTGGTGAGCCTCCTTGCCTTCCGGAGGACTCTGCTATTTTGTGTTCCTTGCTTTGTTTCATTTGGATGTTGCGGGGTTTGTCCCAACATCCATCTCAGTGTTATATAGGCTTCATAGACAGTTAGTCAGTTAGTATTGAGTCTCTCATCTATATATATATGTAAATATTCTATTTTGAGACTCGAGTTGCCTTTTTGGCCAAATTTTATCAGTTGGGTTGTTTTATGACCTTTCATTGCATTGAGTTATTCTATTGAATTAGGTTTCCGCTGAGTTAAGACAGCTAGGCCAAGGGTTCGCTTGGGACCAGCAATGGTCTCCGGGTGCCGATCCCGCTCAAACTTAGTATCAGAGCCCAGAGTTCAAGAGTCCTAGGGAGTTTATGAAGCCGTGTCTGTAGAGTCCTAGTTATCGGTGTGAAGCACACCACATCTATAATTAGGTGGTTGCAACATTTAGGAAGATTTCTTATTTTTTTCAGCCTCATCTCGTGTGTTAGAGTTTGTCTCTAAAAAGTTTCTTTCTAATTCGTGCTTGTGCATGTTTTCAGATAATCATGCCTCCACGAAGAGTTGGCAGAGGGCATCTTCCTAGACGTTATGTTGAGGAGCAAGAGTTACCTTATGCCCCGGGAGTGCAACAACAAGGGGAAGTTTCTAATGTCGAGTTCACAGAGGCAATTAGAATTCTGAGTCAAGCTGTAACTAATCAGATTGGTCAACAAAGGGGAGCTCAACATGAAAGAGCTGACGCTTTAAGGATTCGTGAGTTCTTGGGGATGAATCCTCCGAGTTTCATGGGTTTGAGCACTACTGAGGATCCAGAAAACTTCATTGAGGAGCTGAAGAAGAATTTTGATGTGATGCATGTGGCAGA
The DNA here is from genome assembly GCF_019186545.1 of Solanum stenotomum. Classification (NCBI taxonomy): domain Eukaryota; kingdom Viridiplantae; phylum Streptophyta; class Magnoliopsida; order Solanales; family Solanaceae; genus Solanum; species Solanum stenotomum. The sequence goes on along the minus strand of NC_064287.1, from coordinate 6,178,713 downwards.
TACTGAGCGGGTTGAACTAGCTATGTATCAATTGAAGGATGTTGCTAGAACTTGGTTCGACCAGTGGAAAGGGAGCAGAGCTGAGGATGTACCACCTGCGAGTTGGGCCTGTTTTCCTCGAGAATTGAAAGAGGCCAAGGTACGTGAGTTCCTCACGCTTAAGCAGGAATCTTTGAGTGTTCATGAGTATGGGTTGAAGTTCACCCAACTATCCCGTTAAGCTCCTGAGATGGCTAAAGACATGAGGAATAGAATGAGCTTGTTTGTTGCTGGGCTGTCTCAGTTGTCGAGTAAGGAAGGTAGGGCTGCAATGCTTATCGGGGAATGGACATATCAAGGTTGGTGGTTTATGTGCAGCAGGTTGAGGAAGAGAAGCTGAGGGACAGGGAAGAGTTCAAAAATAAGAGAGCTAAGTTTGATGTTCTTTCTGAGAAACTTAGTTAACCTATTTGTGTTTCTACACCTGTTGGGGAGTCTATTCTAGCAGAAAGAGTCTATCGTGGTTGTCCCATTTCCATCAATCACAAGAGCACCATGGCTGATTTGGTTGAGTTAGACATGGTAGATTTCGATGTTATTCTAGGTATGGATTGGCTTCATGCTTGTTATACATCATTAGATTGTAGAACTCCGAATGAGCCAGTCTTAGAGTGGAGTAGTAGTTTAGCAGTGCCTAAGGGCCGTTTCATTTCGTACCTTAAGGCGAGAAAGTTGGTTTCGAAGGGTTGTATCTATCACTTAGTCCAAGTTAATGACTCTAGTGTTGAGATACCTCCTTTTCAGTCAGTTCCTATAGTAACAGAGTTTCCAGAAGTTTTTCCTGATGACCTACCTGAAATTCCTCATGAGAGAGAAATATATTTCTGCATAGATCTCATTCCAAATACTCATCCTATCTCTATTCCGCCCTATAGAATGACACCAATAGAGTTGAAAGAGTTGAAAGAACAGTTGAAAGATATCCTAGAAAAGGGTTTCATTCGACCAAGTGTATCACCTTGGGGTGCTCTGATCTTGTTTGTTAGAAAGAAAGATGGTTCCATTAGGATGTGTATAGATTACCGCCAGTTAAACAAGGTTACCATCAAGAATAAGTACCCTCTTCTGAGGATTGATGATCTTTTCGATCAGCTTCAGGGTGCCACCTGTTTTTCAAAAATTGACCTCAGATCGGGCTATCATCAATTAAGAGTAAGGGAATGTGATATTACAAAAACAACTTTCAGAACCAGATATGGTCATTACGAGTTTTTGGTCATATCCTTTGGTTTAACCAATGCACCGACAACTTTCATGGACCTTATGAATAGAGTCTTCAAACCTTATTTTAGATATGTTTGTTATCGTCTTCATTGATGACATACTAATCTATTCAAGGAATGAAGAAGATCATGCTAACCATCTCAGAATAGTTCTTCAGACTTTGAAAGATAAAGAGTTATATGTCAAGTTCTCTAAGTGTGAGTTTTGACTTGAGTCTGTGGCATTCCTAGGCCACATTGTGTCTGGTGATGGAATTAAAGTTGATACTCAAAAAATTGAGGCAGTGCAGAATTGGCTTAGACCCACATCTCCAACTGATATTAGGAGTTTCTTGGGTTTAACTGGCTATCATAGAAGGTTTGTAGAGGGGTTCTCGTCTATTGCATATCCTTTGACCAAGTTGACTCAGAAGACAGTGAAATTTCAATGGTCTGAAGCTTGTGAGAAAAGCTTTCAGGAATTGAAAAAGAGGTTGATTACTACTCCAGTTTTGACTTTACCAGAAGATACTCAAGGTTTTGTGGTGTATTGTGATGCATCTAGAGTTGTTTTGGGTTGTGTCTTAATGCAGAATGGCAAGGTTATAGCTTATTCCTCCAGACAGTTGAAGGTTCATGAGAAGAACTACCCTACCCATGACTTAGAGTTGGCTGTTGTAGTATTCGCTTTGAAGATATGGCGCCACTACTTGTATGGTGTGCATATTGATGTATTTACTGATCACAAAAGTCTTCAATATGGGTTCACTCAGAAAGAGCTTAATCTCAGACAGAGGAGGTGGTTAGAATTACTCAAGGATTATGATCTGAGTATTCTTTACCACCTAGGTAAGGCTAATGTTGTTGCTGATTCTTTAAGCAGGTTGTCTATGGGTAGCACCGCCCATATTGAAGAAGGGAAGAGGGAGTTAGCAAAAGATGTGCACAGATTGACACGCCTAGGAGCCAGGCTTATGGATTCCATAGAAGGAGGTATAGCGGCGATGAACGGGGCCGAGTCATCATTAGTGTCAGAAGTGAAAGAGAAACAAGACCAAGATCCTATTTTGCTTGAGTTGAAGGAAAATGTTCAAAATAAAAAAGTATTAGCTTCTGAACAAGGGGAGATGGTGTGTTGAGATATCAGGGTATATTGTGTGTACCTATGATGGATGGACTCCAAGAGAAGATTATGGAGGAAACTCATAGCTCCAGATATTCCATTCATCCGGGTTCCACAAAGATGTATCGTGACTTGAGAGAATTTTATTGGTGGACTTGAGAGAATTTTATTGGTGGAATAGCATGAAGAAAGGCATTGCTGAATTTGTTGCTAAATGTCCAAATTGCCAGCAAGTGAAAGTTGAACACAAAAGGCCCGGTGGCTTGGCGCAAAATATAGAACTTCCGGAATGGAAGTGGGAGATGATCAATATGGATTTCATCACAGGGTTGCCAAGGTCTCGTAGACAGCATGATTCTATTTGGGTAATTGTCGATAGAATGACAAAGTCAGCCCATTTTCTACCTGTAAAGACTACCTATTCAGCAGAAGATTATGCCAAGATATATATTCAAGAGATAGTGAGACTTCATGGAGTCCGAGTCTCCATTATTTCAGATAGAGGTGCACAGTTTATTGCACAATTCTGGAAATATTTTCAGAAAGGCTTGGGTTCAAAGGTGAACTTAAGTACTGCCTTTCATCCTTAGACTGATGGGCAAACAGAGTGCATTATTCAGACTTTAGAAGATATGTTGAGGGTTTGTGTAATCGATTTCAATGGGAGTTGGGATGACCACCTACCTCTCATTGAGTTTGCCTACAACAACAATTATCACTCTAGCATCCAGATGGCTCCATACAAAGCTCTTTATGGGAGAAGATGTAGATCTCCTATTGGATGGTTTGAAGTTGGTGAAGCAGGGTTGATAGGACCAGATTTAGTTCACCAAGTTATGGAGAAGGTGAAAGTGATTCAAGAGAGGTTGAAAACGGCATAGAGTCGTCAGAAATCCTACACCGATGTTAGGAGAAGAGCATTAGAGTTTGAAGTAGACGATTGAGTATATTTGAAAGTTTCACCCATGAAGGGGGTTATGAGGTTTGGTAAGAAGGGGAAACTTAGTTCTCGGTATATTGGACCTTATCGCATAGTCAAGAGGGTTGTCAATGTGGCTTATGAGTTGGAGCTACCACACAAACTGACAGCGGTTCATCCGGTATTTCACTTCTCCATGTTGAAGAAATGCATAGCCGATCCTTCATTGATCCTACCAACTGAAAGTATTAGGATCAAGGATAGCTTATCTTATGAGGAGATTCCTGTTCAGATTTTAGACCGCCAAGTTCGTAGGTTGAGACTGAAAGAGGTAACCTCAGTCAAGGTCCTTTAGAGGAACCAATTTGTTGAGGAAGCTACTTGGAAAGCCGAAGAGGACATGAAAAAGAGATATCCACATCTCTTTGAAGCTAGAGGAAATGCAGATCAAGGTACTAATTTCCTTCTTAGTGCTCTTTAAATTATAGTGAGCATGTTGTTGTTGTTGTTGTTGCATGATTGCTTGTTGGGTGTTAGAGTGATGTTACACCCTTAGCCTTTTAAGAGTAATCTCATTCGAGGACGAATGTTCCCAAGGGGGGGGGATGTTGTAACGTCATGCAATTTGAAATAATTATGAAGAAGCTTGAAATTGGAAATAGTCATTTTTGGAAAAAATCAGAATCTGGAAATTTGGTTAAGTATGTAAAAAAAGTGAGTTCTTGGTTAACTTTGAACAGTCATAACTCCTATCTCAGGGTGCGTTAGGTGTATTTCCAGTTATGTTTGGAAAACTCTTGGAATGATCTTTCCAACGCAGCCGAGTTTACTCGATTTTGAGTTCGTATGAGTGAGTTATGCCCTTTGGAAGTTAGACTGTTGTTGTAGGGTAGTGTAGTCCGAAATTGTAAGGGTATTTTGGTCTTTTCCCTAACCATTTATCTTGGTTATATTGAGGTGTTAGACTTATTTTATATCATTTTTTCTTTTTAAAGTGAGAGTTAGGGCTTTTGAGAGAACAGAGAAAGAAGAGGAGAAAGAGAAGAAGAAGCAAGGTTTTTGTCAAGATCGTCGTGGTTTTCGTCGGGGCTGATCCCTATTAAGGTATGTGAAATCATAGTGTTGGGTTGGTTCATTCCCCCTCATGCCAAACTCGTTTTAATTTCCGAGAAAGGATTTGGTTGTGGTTGTTAAATTATTGTGGGTGTGTTTTTGAAATCCTTGTTGATTTGGGACATGTTTCCGGTTGTGTTTGTGAGTTGAAATCTATGGTATGTTGAGGGGTTTTATGATTCCAAGTGTTTGGGGATGGAGCCTTTGAAGTTGAGGTGGTTTAGAGTTGGAAAAATGAAGAAGAAAAGTCGAGTTTTCTGGGGAAAGGGGTGGTGCGTCGCTCCTGCTAGCGTGCCCCCAAAGGGGTTCTGAACTTTCCCCTTTGGGGTGGCGTGCCTACTAGAGGACCCAGCAGGCCCCTCTGAAGTTTGAGGGCTGGCGCCCTGCGCCTCTCAGAGCGCCAAGGACGCCAGTCTTTCTCATTCCTTCCCCACTTTTTCATACATGTTCCTTGGTAATGTACCTATGTTTTATAGTTGTTTTCAACACTCTAAGGTACATCTAAACATCACAAATTTATCCATAAACATGAGATAATTAACCTCGAATTCGTACTCCAATTTGAGGAAGGTTAGGATCAAAGTCAAGAGAAGTTAGAAGTCAAGTTTAGAAGTTAAGAAGCAAGTCAAAGCAAGTCTTTAAAGTTTTTTTTTGAAGAGTCTTTATTAAACGTTTTAACTTCGTTTTAAGGCTCGAATTTCAAGTTAACCCAAGAGTATACAGTTGAGTTCATTTCTCAAAAGTTATTAGAGAACTATGTATTCCCAAAGAAGTTTATAAATGTTTTTCACATTTGAGCAAAGAAGAGGGAACAATGATTCCAAAAGAGCCTTTGAGCTAAGCCTTGAACAATTATCTCAAACTAAAGAAAGATGTGTTTGAAACACTTATGAGCTAAATTATTTTGGGAGTAGTATTGAGCACCGAATTAGGGACGTGAGTTCATATTAACTCAACTCTCTATAAGAACCATGTAGCTAGACATGGGACTTAACGAGTCATTCTTTTTAGATGAACACGTAAGATTAAGCTAGTGGATCCACTAAGTTAGGTAAGGTCCTTTATCACGGCAAGGTAAAGAATGGTCCTTGGGCAACGTGAGGTAAAATGTTGTATCATCACTAGGGCTCATAGTGGTGGTTGTCGGTTAAAGAATCTCCCACTAAAGTTATATTACTTTTACATAAGTAAAGTTGAGTTTGTTATTGTCTTATCCCTAACGAACTAAGTTGTTTACATTGTTTTACAAGCATATATATATATATATATATTGCATATGTCTTATTGATTTATATTGAGTTCAGTTATTCATGAGTCGAGCAGAGCCAAAGTAAGAGTTCCTTTGTCTTCCTTTCAAGCTTAAGTTGTTGTTTACCTTTCCAGCTCGCATACTCATACATTTAATGTACTGATGCCAGTTGGCCTGTATCTTATGACGATGCAGATGCAGGTACCCAGGATCAACATCCAGCATGCCGTTAGTCCAGCTGAGCACTCCAGAGTCAGTGGTGAGCCTTATTGCCTTCCGGAGGACTCTGTTATTTTGTGTTCCTAGATTTGTTTTATTAGGATATTGCGGGGTCTGTCCCAACATCCATCTCAATGCTATAGAGGCTTCATAGACAGTCAATCAGTTAGTATTGAGTCTCTCATCTATGTATATATGTAAATATTCTATTTTGAGACTCGAGTTGCCTTCTTGGCCAAAGTTTATCAGTTGGGTTGTTTTATGACCTTTCATTTCAGTGAGTTATTCTGTTGAATTAGGTTTCCGCTGAGTTATGAAAGCCAGGCCAAGAGTTCGCTTGGGGCCAGCAATGGTCTCCGGGTGCCGGTCCCGACCAGGGTGTAGGCTCGGGGCATGACAATAGTAATCCTTTTCTAGTGTATTACATGCAAAGTAATAAGTTAGGTATCTCTAAATCCTTGGTCCGGCATCTAGAGAATTTCACCCCGCACCTTGGTCCGGCTACGTGTGTATAATTTACTAACCCTTACCTTTACCTCATATTAGACATCATAATCGATGTTTGGCCTAGTTATTACTTCGCACTAATCGACACTAGCCTATTAGATAGTATCACCCTAAATCTATGTTGATAATTCTTTTCTTGTTGATTACCTCCTTGGTCCGACAAGTAGCAACAAGGCGAGTTCTAACGCGTGCACTCATTAAAAAGACTTCTAAACGAAAGAATTATCAGTGCATGTAAGACACTATTCAAGAATTGCTTAGTTATTATTCATACTTTGTTAATCGCTTGTGGTTCCCACAACCCTAGTTATGAAAGTTAGCTACTCATTATCTCAAAAACACAATCAAAATTCATTAAAATAAATATGCTTGTGTTAATCATAAAAAGTTAAGAACAATAGCTAATCTATATTTTATTAAGCATGAATACAAATAAATAATAAAGGAGAATCAAGAATAAACCACAATTCTCTGGCCTCCATGGCGGCTCTTCCAAAGTTCCTAAGCTAGAAGAAAATTTATATTTTGTCTTGTATCTTGGTTCTTGGCCTCCAAATAATTATTTCTATGCACTATTTATAGATGTAGAAAACCATAAATAAAATAATTGAGTCCAAATTAAATTAGGAATCCAAAACCAAAAGGAATTGGATTCCTTTTTCTTATTCGCCTCGTGAACAGTAGTGTCGCCTCAATGAATTTGTTGATTCTGCACCGCCATTCATCAATTGGTCAGTGAGACTGCCACGTGGCAGCTTATTCATTCAACTTAAATATTTTGCAATTCGCAATATGCCCCTTTTATATAAACATAATATTTTATTCACTTTAATCCATTAAGCTGCCTGTTTGATTTCCTTCTTGAACCTTCAATCTTTAATTCGTTTTAGCTCCAAACTTTTACAATTTTTCACCAATTTAATCCTACAAATAAAATACACAATTTAGCACAATCCATCAAATTAATGCTCAAAAAGGACAAATATAAATAATAAATGTGAGGAAATAATGATTAAAAATATGTATTTTTAACCTCACATCAACACCCCACACTTAAATTTTTGTTCGTCCTCGAGAAAACATTAAAACTCATCCCAAGAAAAAAGATCATACTAGCAATGACATCAGTTTGGTTAAAACAAACAATTAGGCCATATATCAATTTCAAAACATCAAGTAGGCTTCTCAATCATTATGCAATACATCCAAATAAACAACAAACCTCTAACCTCCTAACCTCAAAGAAGGACTTTGAACTCATCAAATTTAAGTTTTCTCACCTACTCTCATCAAAGAAAGTTAATAACATCACCTATCTATCATGAAACAAGTGCCCTCACAAGAAGAATAGTCTACACACTCAAATCAAAAAATTGAATATAAATTAAGGACTTAGCATCAAAGAACACTCTCACACTCACAAAGAGAATTCACATGTATGCACAAAGAACCATATGCTTGCCCATTATGTACATCTCCACTAATTAAGCATGCTTGAATAGAATTGAATAGGACTTTAACGGGTTGTAATGTAGGCTAGGGGACGGGTAGGAAAACTATATAATAGTGACTTACACTTCCTTAAGCACTTTGCAATTTTAGACTTCATCACCCATTATTTTCTTCTCTTTATTTTCAGCCCTCTCTTCAACAATTATTTCACAAGTAATTCTCATCCTCTCAAGACTATTTCAATCATTTTTTAAAAAGTTTTCCTTCATAATAGCCACCCTCAACTTACGTATTTTACATGCGTTAAGGTGCACGATGTCCTTGGAAGGACCAGGGCAATCATCAAGGTAACTTTTATTTTTTATTTTTTATATGTCACATTCCTCTTTTCTTTTTCTTTTTTTCATGTCAAATTCTTTCAAAGAGGGCTTTTAAACACTTTGTAGCTATCATTGATTACCTTTTCACTCAACCATCCATTTTTCTCAAAATTGATAATTAGAATAAGTCTTTGCTATAATGCTCAAGGAAACAAGGTGAAAAACTAGGGATTCAACAAAATAGTCAAGGGCAAAATATGGCTACCAATAAAAGGCTACAGGCTCAAAAGGGCTAACTAGTGATAAAATATCTGAAAAGGCAAAAATTTACTAGACAAATCAATGAAAGCCTATTATCATCTCCTAAACAAAGCAACACTTTTTATTTCTCTTCAATAACATGCAGGGCAAGTTCTTGACTAAGATGCAAAACATGGAATAAACAAAGTCTCACCACACATGGCACAAGTATCAATCAAGATGGATCAATTCCACTTCTAAGAGAGACAGGATAATAACAAACCATGAAATAAAATAAGCTATATACAAAGGTGCAACCATGAACCTAGATGTCAAAAAGTTTGCAATTTCACTAGCAATCAAGCATTCACAAGAAAGTGCTACTAAAAAATTAGGCCCAAATAGTAAGTATCACATAACTCAAAAGGGTTTTTTTTTTCTTTTCTCTCCAAAAAAAAAAGAAAAAAAAATATATTCCTAAAATAAAATAAATAAATAAAAGACACTCGGTTCAAAGGGACTATCCTCAGGAAAAGAACCGAAAACAAAAGCCAAGGAACCCATCTTAAAAAAAATAGGGTCCGGTGTTGGGTTAGTAACGAAGGTGATTCCTTGGTCTTGCTAAAGCTTAGTGTCGTCACACAATCACCCCACTCCTCGTTGCTTGTAAGGTAATAGACTTTCCACTCACTTTGAATTTCGGTTCAAAGATTGAATATAGAAAGTCGGGAGTTGGGTCTTGACTTTGGGTACTTGTTAGATGAAACTGCATGATAAAATTGGAAGTTACAATACCCTTGGAAAGATAGATAGTGATTGTTGCCTTGTTGTATGTGATTATAAGTCTACATGTAAGTTCCGTCTTAGGGTTCCAAAAATTTGTCTTAAATACTTGTTCAAATGGTTAATCGAAATCTTGAAAATGACAAACTAGCATGTTTCAATGTTGAAATGCATGGTTAGACTAGGATATTGTTGAAAATGGTCTAAGATATGGACTTGCAAATAAAGATTGACTGAAACCTGGCATATATTACATCCACGATACCCTGTCTACGGACCGTAGATCAATCTATGGACCGTAGATTGGGTTCGTGGGTTGATGCACTTGAAAATCTCACCAAGTGTGAAACCACGGATGTGGACTACGGTCCGTAGATCAATCTACAGACCGCTCTATACATCCGTGGTTTCTATATGCGACCCATATTATTGGCCCTCTGATCCACGGAAGGGGTCTACGGACCGTAGATCGATCCACGGACCGTAGGTCTCCTCTGCGGATAACCATTGTAGCCTATATCTGAATTTTTTTCTGGGTCTTTATTACTGTTCGTTTTTAGTTCTAAAGTTTTTTGAGTGTGTTCTTAGTTAGTTTTAGTACTAATATCTCTTTCACAAGTACGATGGCACCCAAGAAGCTTGTCACCTACTCAAAGCAGGGCAAGTCAAAATCTGTTGCCCCTAGCTTCAGGTTGATCGATGAGGACACGGACACAGAAACAGATCCAACATACATTCCTCCCAACACAAGGACTTCTCCCATTGCACCTCGAGCCACAAGAGGCACCCCCCGAAAGGTGATTCCCGACATAGTCACTGTCTCCCAGTTTGATGAGGAGCTCACACTGATCGGGTCACCAACTGGGGCTGCTTCCAGTTCAGCTGCTGGGTCTGCATCTGGCTCTGAGTCTAGCCATGCTTCAGGGTCCGGGTCCGAGTCCGCTCATGCTTCGGGGTCCAATGCTCAGTCAGCCACAAGGTCCAGCCAGAATGAACAAGGTGCCTCATATGATGAGACCACTAGCTCAGAATCAGTACCTATACCAAGGAATGAGAACCCTACTCCAGTGGTCGGTGAGCCAAACAGATGGTGTGTTGAGGGCCAATGTCAAATCTATCGGGATGCCAAGATGATTAATGACAAAGAGAAGATGGCCCGCATTGTTACAAAGGAGCGCAGAGTCCTCACAGGGAGCTTGCACACTGTCCCCGACATCCACCAGCTTTTTAACCTTCACAAGTGCGACTGGATGGCTCGGGACCTAGGTACTTATAGTTAAGAGATGGTACGGGAGTTCCACGCCTCCTATGCCACCACTCTCCGTGGTTTAATTTCCAAGCGGTCAAAGCCCACAACCCAGGACCCTCTCACTTCCACTATGGTTCGGGGTTATCCGGTGGACATATCACATGCCACCATCAGCCGCTTTCTCTATGGACCCACCACATGTCATTTTTGGTCACTAAACGCAACGGAGTTTGAGTACAGATGGGACATTGTGCGGGGCGGCGCTTTCCAGAGGAATGTTGATCAGCAGAGGCAGTAATACTATGGTTGGCTAAGTACATTGCTGCAGATTGTGAGCGTGCAGAGTGGGTCACCGCACCTCGATTAGGTATCTGAAAGGCCACATTGAATATTGTGGCCAAGTTCTTCTGGTTGTTGGTGCATAACAGGGTGTCGCCGACAAAGGCTGATAACCAACTCACATGGGACAGAGCGGTCATAGTTGTAGCACTGGTAGCAGGAGTGGAGATTGACTTTGCCCGCGTGCTGTTGGTAGAGATTCACGAGAGGGCATTCAAGACCTCTACTACTTACACCTTTTCATGTTTGATTTTCCAATTGTGCAGGGACTCTAGAGTGCCGATATGGCATTGTGATAGGTTAATTCACCCTACAGGGACTTTGGATATAGGCCTCATTAGAGATGAAGAAAATGTGGCGGCACCTCGCAGAGAGCCCCAGGTTGAGGTACCTCCTTTGGGCGCAGATCTTGCAAACACGATGGGGTAGGCACAGGGCGGTGGTCCCGTTATACCAGATCATTCTGATACTATCCCTGATTCCTTTTCCCAGGCCGCTAGTATTTCTCCTACTTCATCCCGGTCCACACCACAGTTAGGAGCTACTGTTGTCCCATTGGCTAGAGTATAGAAATTAGAGGATCAGATGGCCACACTGCTGCATCACATCCAGCCGTGGATGCAAAAGTCGATAGCCGAGTCCGAGGCTAGAATGGAGCGAATGATGGAGGGCATGATGGACCGAAAGGTCCAAGCTGTTAATAAACATCTTGATGTCTTTGAATTGCGAGTCCTCCAGCGATCAGCCCCGACCATAGATCTATCTGCTTTGCAGGCTGAATTAGCTAGTCTCTGAACCGACGTTGATGCCATTTTTGCCACCCCTACAGTTGAGCCTCAGGCTGCACCTACTGCACTGGCTGTTGACACAGTGCTGGATGCTTTATTCAGTGGGACCACTGAGAAGGGGCTTGAACCTACACATGCCAAAGGTAAACGACATCGTTCTAGTCGCACTGAGGAAGAGAAAGCTCAAAAGAGACAGCGTAGGTAGGAGAAGGAGGCCAGGAAGGCTTCGATTTTAGATGAAGAATTGTGCCAGCGTAGGGTGCGTGAGAGTGCTGCAGGGGCATCAAGTTCTGCCCCAGTTGTACAGGTCCTGCCTGTTGTGAGGGACGTTGTGAGCACCATTGATGGTGCTATGATGGATGATATGGGCACTACTGAGGGTGACCCTACTATTGTTCCAGTGGGCTCTGGGAAACCGAACCCACGCGCTCGTTCATGAGTCTTCGACACTATGCGCCACAGGTTTGCTCTACCCAATCCACTATCTTTTACTGTTCTTGTATACATTGGGGACAATCACATCTATTTTTGTCGGGGGTGGGGTAAATGGATTGTGAGTGATTGGGTGAAGTCTGAGTAACCCAACTCATAAATCCTCTCTTGGGGTTTTCTTGCCTATGTTCTTTTTCCCCAAAAGATTGTTTAATTTCTGTTGAACCGGCATGTGTTAGGATTGTATGTATAGAAACATGAAAAAGAATGAAGCATGATGGCTTATGAAAGATATACCCATCCAAATTTTGTGATGTGTGCTAGACTTGGTAGGCTAAGACAAGTTGAATGTGTTGGCTCTGAGTATGACAAGATAATGAATCAACTTGATGATATGACTTAAGCTGAAACTTGATCTGGGTAATCTGATAATCTGAAAATGAAACTATGTGCCAAGTGTGTGTGAGAATAGTGATTGTTCAAATAGTTATTGTGAAAAACTAGAACTTGCCCGGTTAGTCCTGCTAAGACAATTTACTCTAGAAGCTAGGAGGTGATCATAGGCCCTTGTTCTGATAAGTCCACAAATTGCCTAAATGAAAGATCCAACCAGATGAAATAAATGCTCCTTTTGATCCAAATGCTTTGAGCCTAAAATTAGACCATTTCTTTCTAAACTCCGAACTCACCTTCCCAGGAATCTACTATGTTGGCCCCGGTCCCTCCTTGGACATGTGCACCTCGACTTAGGTCAAAAGCCTAAGTTGAGGGTGGCTAATGTAAAAGGTAACTTAAATCTTGGCCCTGACCCGATATTGGGTATTATGCACCTCGATTAATAGAAAATCCATAAGTTGAGGGTGGCTATGAAAGAGGAAACCGAAAGAATAATGGGTATGAAAAGAGTTTGATGTTGAGAAAAGAGAGGAATGGATGTGACTTGTTGAAAACTAAAGAAAAAGCATAAAACGCAAGCAAAAAATAGAAGTAAAAACTAGAAATCATTCCTCCACCCCACACTTAAAATCATGCTTTGTCCCCAAAGCAATTTATAGAAAAGAGAAGAAGAAGAAAGGTGAGAAATACTCCCTCGGGCCCTCTATGGCCTAGCTAACAACATGTTTTTTTTTTCCTCCTTGCATCAAGGGTCGTCACCCCACACTTAAGCTCAAACAGGCTCCTTTCCTTCAATTTTTATTTTTTTTATTTTTGGGTACTTAGACTTCCCCTAATCTGCAAAAACACGAAAAGAAAAAAAAGTGATACTAATAAAATAAAAATAAAATAAAATAAGAAGTTACACTACTAATTAGGTTGCCTCCCAATAAGTGCTTAATTTAATGTCGCGGCATGACACCATCAATTTTACTATTTTTCTTTCCACTTTGAAGATATGAATTGCACCCCTAATTTTGCATCAATTTTTCTATTACATTCAAGTGGTGGTGGTACAAAAATAAAGGTCCCAAGCAATAGATATCGCATTATGCACTTCTTGGATCCTAAGTGAGGTGTGTAATTCTCCGATATTGGAACAATAAATCCAAGAATATAGACACAATTTTCCTCCTCTATACACTCTTCTATAGGCTCGATTAATTTCTCATCATCTAAACATAATGTGGAAAAATGATTGGAATTAGGTCTAGTGCGCCCTAACTTATGAATTATTTTATTATTTACACCCTTATATTTACACATACTAGAGTTTTTAAAAATAAGATTATCTACTTCATTACATAACTCTAGTGCACTCTTCTCAACAATGACAACATCAATAAAAGTATAATCAAGCAATTGGCCCTCAACCTTTAGTTTTTCAAGTTGACTTATAAGTATTTTTTCTTCCTCACACATATTATTACTAAATTCTTGGGTGTCATATGATTTAATCTTTTCACTCAACTCAAAATTTACTTTCTCGAGATCCCAATAATAGGTATCTTCATCATTCATGCAGTTAAATATTGATTTATAGCACAGTATCAATAAATCTTCTATGTCCCCACACAACTTATTTTGTTGAGAAAAAATTAGCTTATAAGAATCCAAAATGTCAGAAGTACAAAAATTGCAAGAGCACTTAACACTACATACTTTTTCAGATGACATCTCAAGAAGAGTAAAGCATATACTAAATAAAAGTAAATTAAAACAAATAAAAGGATTACAAGTCAAAATAAATACTAAAGACAATTTCTAAGCCATATTCCCCGGCAGCGGCGCCATTATTTGATAACATTCAAATTACCTCTTGAAAAGAAATATAAACGATCGTATGCAATATATTTACCCAACTATGAGTCGGGGTCGATCCCACAGAGAATATGGAAGAATATTGTCAATAGCAAATATTTAACTCGATAGTCGTTACATAAAATGGGGGGATTTAATTTGAAATAAAATAAAAACAATAAAAAAATAGCTTTGAACTAAGTATTTATTTATATTCAGATTATTAAAAGTAACTAGGAATGTGTTCTCCATAAGCTCATAATGCAGTAATCCTAATAATAGTAATCCTTTTCTAGTGTATTACATGCAAAGTAATAAGTTAGGTATCTCTAAATCCTTGGTCCGGCATCTAGAGAATTTCACCCCGCACCTTGGTCCGGCTACGTGTGTATAATTTACTAACCCTTACCTTTACCTCATATTAGACATCATAATCGATGTTTGGCTTAGTTATTACTTCGCACCAATCGATACTAGCCTATTAGATAGTATCACACTAAATCTATGTTGATAATTCTTTTCTTGTTGATTACCTCCTTGGTCCGACAAGTAGCAACAAGGCGAGTTCTAACACGTGCACTCGTTAAAAAGACTTCTAAACGAAAGAATTATCAATGCATGCAAGACACTATTGAAGAATTGCTTAGTTATTATTCACACTTTGTTGATCGCTTATGGTTCCCACAACCCTAGTTATGAAACTTTGGTACTCATTATCTCAAAAACACAATCAATATTCATTAAAATAAATATGCTTGTGTTAATCATAAAAAGTTAAAAACAATAGCTAAACTATCTTTTATTAAGCACGAATACAAATAAATAATAAAGGAGAATAAAGAATAAACCACAATTCTCCGGCCTCCACGACGACTCTTTCAAAGTTCCTAAGCTAGAAGAAAATTTATATTGTGTACTGTATCTTGGTTCTTGGCCTCCAAATAATTATTTCTATGCACTATTTATAGATGTAGAAAACCCTAAATAAAATAATTAAATCCAAATTAAATTAGGAGTCCAAAACCAAAAGGAATTGGATTCCTTTTTATTTTTCGCCGCGTGAACATTAGTGCCGCCTCAATGAATTTGTTGATTCTGCACCGCCATTCATCAATTGGCCAGTGCATTGAGAGACTGCCACGTGGTAGCTTATTCATTCAACTTAAATCTTTTGCAATTCGCAATATACCCCTTTTATATAAATATAATATTTTATTCACTTTAATCCATTAAGCTTCTTGTTTGATTTCCTTCTTGAACCTTCAATCTTTAATACGTTTTAGCTCCAAAATTCTCCAATTTTTCACCAATTTAATCCTACAAATAAAATACAAAATTTAGCACAATCCATCAAATTAATTCTCAAAAAGAACAAATACAAATAATAAATGTGAGGAAATAATGATTAAAAATATGTATTTTTAGCCTCACATCACAATGTGACTGTTCCAATTCAACTATGGCATTGGCATTTAGGTCATTCTAATCGTCACGTTTTGGATACTATCTTGAATAGTTTGTTCCTTCCTGTTTTAGATCCTAAAGCTAGTTCCACTTGTAATTCTTGTTATTCTAATAAGATGCACAAGTTGACTTTCTCAGAAAATTCACTGCAAAGTAATAAGCCCTTACAAATCCTTTTAGCAATTTATGGGGTCCATCTCCGGCTTTGTCAATTGATAAAAAAAGATATTATGTGGTATTTGTTGATCAATTTTCAAAATACATGTCGCTGTTTACTTTAAAATCAAAAAATGAAATTCTGGAAGTTTTTCAAAATTTCCATCCATTGCTTGAACAGAGGTTTAACACCAAAATTCAATCTTTTTACACGGATGGTGGTGGCGAATTTCAAAGTTTACAGTCCTATCTCAAAACACATGGCATAGAACCCTTAGTGTCACTCCCCATATACTCCACAACGAGTTGCTCTAGTCAAAAGAAGACACCGTCATGTTATTGAAACTGCTAGAACCTTGCTGCATCAAGCATCGTTACCATCACACTTCTGGTGTTTTGCTTGTCAACAAGTTGTCTATCTTATAAACAGGCTAAATACACCCAATCTTAAGCATAAGAGTCCATTTGAAATTTTATTTCAAAAGATGCCAAAGTATGACTCCATTAAAGTATTTGGTTGCCTCTATTATCCATGGCTCAAACCATATGCCAAAAACAAATTTGAGTCCCGTTCAACACCATGTGCTTATTTAGGCTTTTCGAATAAACATTACAATCATCAATGTTTTGATCCTTTAACTTTCAAAATATATCTTTCACGTGACGTCTTATTTTTGGAAAATCAGTTCCCATTTGACAACATTTTTTCTCATTTAAAAAGAACACAAAATAAAAATGTCTCTTGGGAAATCTGTTCATCCGGCCAACAATCACATGATAATACTCAAAACTCATTTGATTTTTGTGACCTTACTTCACAGATTGTGCAGCAGCCCATGGACACACATTCACCCATCTCCTCTGCCTCAACAGGTGCCACCGTCTTAGGTACTTCTATTTCCCCTTATATGATACTTCTTCTCCTTCTCCAATGCCTCCGTTACCCTATACCCGCACCATCCAAAATCCTATTCCCAGCCACAATTCACCACATCCACCTGTTTCAACCTTACCAATTCATACTTCTCCCAAGTTAAATGCTCAGCTGCAATCCAAAATTATCACTTACCAACGCCGAAATAAGTCCACTGTTCCTTTGATCCAGAATCCTCTACTACAACCTCTTCCTCATCACTTGTTCAACCTCCCATGGACACACAACCTTCCTTTGTAGCCTCTACCTCTACAGTGACGCCCACTCATCACATGATTACTCGGTCTAAGACCAATAGGCTTAAGCCTAAACAATTACACACAGTTGTTCAAACCACTTCCTACCTACCTAGAACATTTAAGCAAGCTTAACAAGTCCCACAATGGCGTGAAGCTATGAGAAATGAATTTGATGCCTTAGTTCGGAACCGAATATGGGAGTTTGTACCATGTGATCCTTCCAAAAATGTGGTGGATTGTAAGTGGCTTTTTCGGATTAAATATAATCCTATGGTTCTATTGATATGTACAAAGCTCGTCTGGTTGCTAAAGGGTTCACACAAAGACCCGGACTTGATTTTCAATGTACTTTTAGTCCTGTGGTAACGCCTGCAACTGTTCGACTCGTTCTTGCGATTGCAACACAACAAAGTTGGCCCATTCAACAACTTGATATCAGTAATGCCTTCTTGCAAGGTCGTCTTGATGAAGAAATCTATATGCACCAACCACCTGGTTTTGAAGCTTCTGCACATCTGACGCATGTTTGCAAGCTACACAAGGCTATATATGGCCTCAAACAGGTTTCGAGGGCCTGGTACACTGAACTCAAAAATTACTTATTTACTTTGGAATTTGTTAAATCCCAATCTGATTCTTCATTGTTCATTGTGCATAATTTTGAGTTTACTGTTTATATTCTGGTATACGTTGATGACATAATTGTCACGGGTAATAAGATTCGTGGTGTTCACAACATCATTGATAATCTTTTAACCCGATTCTCATTAAAGGATCTTTTCCACTTCATTATTTTCTTGGTGTTGAAGTCTTACCTTATCCTGGTGGTCTTTTGTTGTGTCAACATAGATACATTACAGATCTGCTGCAGGAAGTTAATATGCACAATTTCAAGAGTGTTCCAATACCAATGGCTTCTACTGTAGCTTTCCTGGAGTCTGCTGAAGATTCTCTAGTTGATGGCTCTCTTTATACGACGATAATTGGTAAACTTCATTACCTTTCTTTTACACGTCGAGACATAGCATTTTCAGTTAGCAAGGTCTCATAGTCCATTCACCAGCCCTTATTATCACATTGGACAGCCATGAAGCATCTCCTTCGGTATCTTTACCGACATCTTCGTTTGGCCTTCGAATTGCCAAAGAACATTATCACTGTCTTCTAGCCTACTCAGATTCTGATTGCGCTGGAGATCCTCTCGATCGAACCTCTACAACAGGTAATGTTGTTTACCTTGGCATTTCTCCTGTATCCTCGTCCTCTAAAAATCAAAGATCTATCTCCCACTCCTCCACAGAAGCAGAATATCGGGCTGTTGCAGCTACTGTTTCTGAAACAAATGTTTACTCCATGAACTTCGGTTTCATATTTCCACCACTCCTCAGATATTTTGTGACAATGTCAGCACCACATACATTTGCACCAACCCGGTGTTCCATAGTCGGATGAAGCATATTGCTATTGATTTTCACTTTGTTCGTGAACAAGTTCAAAACAAGTGTATCTCAGTTCAACCCCTTCACGCGGCTGATCAAGTGGCAGATATACTGAACAAACCACTTCCAAGATCTTCTTTTGCCAAGCATTTCTCCAAGTTGAGTGTTGTTGACACCACTAACTTGCGGGGGTGTAATAACGGATGAGACTCCTTACTTTTGTAGAATTCTATTTTCATTCTTCCTAATCCTCAGGAATCTGTTTAATTGTCTTTATCTTTTCTAGGTCTTGTATAGATACTTTTATATAGCAGCCATATGGTCAATAATAAGATATACAATTTTCCCATCTTTCCTCTCGTTTCTTTAGGTCTTAGAGCTAGCATGAAAATATAAAGGACATGATCTCTCTTGTGATTTTTGAGGAATACACAATTTCAATTCAGTCATGGACCTTAAACAATTAAAAAAAATCCTAATAGATGAACCATGTTGATCTACATGCTCCATGAGGAAAATTGATACTCAAATACAAAGGCTGAAGTAATGTATTCGTCAATAAGATTGTTGAACTGGAGGTTGCTCATGCAGCTTATGAGAAAAAAAAACGTCCTTCAGACTGTAATTGAAGCTCTACAGACTGATCTCGATAAACAAAGGGCTGAAAATGTTGAAATCATTCGTCGGTTAACACAACTATTGTCACTTGTTCCATCCTTCTCTTCACTTTTCAATCTTCGTGCCTCTAACTTTATTCTACTCCTATTCAATATTTTTGTAAAATTATTTTTGCTATATTCAGTATAGCTTCGTTCTTATATAGAACATGATCTGACAGTTTAATATAATGATTATCTATTTCTTTATTAATGAATCATGTTCTTGCTCTTTATATTACATGATTATGTTGCATGAAGTCGTTCTCTCATTGTCTTGGTGATAGCCCCAATGGTCATGAATTGTTTAACTAATCACTCTAGCTAGTATGTTATAGGGTTGACATAACTTTTCAATGATGCCAAAAGGGGAAAGATAAGAGTTGTGAAGTGTTTATAATCCATTGACTAACCTATTTCATTCTAGTATTTCATACTTCAGTGTATACAAGTAAAGTTGTTTGAATGCACAAAGATAAGAGATTTTTCATCATCAAAAAGGGGGAATTTATTGGGATTTATTTAGTTTTGATGATTGATAAATAAATATAAAACAAGATAGTCAACATGGTGCAAATGTACGTTGTCACAGGCAGTTGAATTCGGTAAAACATTCAAAATAAGTGCAAAAATCAAGAAATGGATAATGCTAACGTTGTGATAAAACACAAGAAAACAAACAAGTAGTGAATTGAAGAGAAAGAATCGATGAGTTTGATTTGAAGAGGGACTCTAAAGAGGCAAAGAGTTTGAACTTGTTACATCTCGCAATTTAAAATAGCTATGAAGAAGCTAAGAACTTGAAATAATCGTTTTTGTTAAAAGTGACAAATCTGGAAATTTGTTTAAGTTAGGAAAAGTGAGTTTTTGGTCAACTTCAAACGGCCATAACTCCTAGCTCAGGATGATTTAGGCGTACTTCCAGATATGATTGGAAATTTCTTGGAATGATCTTTCCAACGCCGCCGAGTTTGCGCGATTCTGAGTTGGTATGAGTAAGTTATTCCCTTTAGAAGTTGGGTGTTGGCTTTAAGGAAAGTCCAAATCCGGATATGTGAAGGTAAACTAGTCTTTTCCTTACCTAATTTGCCTATTTCGTTTTTAGGAATTAATTGGGGTAAAACAAGACTTTATTCAGTTTAGAAAAAATTAGAATTTACGCTAGGGCTTGGAGAGGAGAAGAAAGAAGAGAAAAGAGGAGAGAAATCAAGAAATCGCCAAGAACGTTCTAGCTTTGTGAGTGGAATTCGTCGGGGGTTATCCCTACAAGGTATGTGAGATCACATAGCGTTGGGTTAGTTCACCCACAGGCCAAACATGTTTTAATTCAGCAAAATTGGAGTTATTTGAATGTTAAGAAAGTGAAGTTCTTGAAGAACATTGTTGAATTCTTGTTGGTTGATTGTTGAATGCCTAGTGTTGATTTGATTCGTGTTTTCGAGGTATAATTTCGGTTTGAATGTATCATATATTGAGGGTATAAATGATTCTAAGTGTTTGCGGAAAGAACCATTAGAGTTTATAGGGTCCAGATTTGAAAAACGGAGAAGAAAAGTAGTCAAACACCTGGGTATAGGGGTGGGGCATCGCGCCAGCCAGCGCTCCCCGAAAGGGTCCCTGAATGTTCACCCTTGGGGCACCGCGCCAGCCAGTGCGCCCCAGACCAGTCCCTGAATGTTGAGGGCTGGTGCCCCGCGCCTCTCAGAGTGCCAGGGATGCCAGTTCTCCCCATTTGCTCCCCACCTTTTCGTACTTGTTCCTTAGCAACGTACCTATGTTTGCTAGTTGATTCCAACACTCTAAGGTACATCTAAACATCATGAAATCATCCAATACATGAGATCATGAACCTTGAATCCAAAGTCCAATTCAAGGAAAGTTAGGATCAAAGTCAAGAGAAGTTAAGAGTCAAGTCTAGAAGTTAAGAATCAAGTCAAAGAAAAGTTTTTAAAGTTTTCAAAAGGCTTTAACAAACGTTTTAACCTTGTTTAAATACTTCTGTTTCAAGTTAAGAAATGAGTAAGGAGTTGAGTTCATTTCTCAAAAAAAGTTATAAGGGAACTAAGTATTCCCAAAGAGTTATAAATGTTTTCACATTTGAGCAAGAAAAGGGTACATCGATTCCAAGAGAGCTTTTAGGCTAAGTTTTGAGTAATTATCTCAAACCAAAGAAAGAAGTTTGTTTTTAAATTATATGAGTTAAGTATATTTTTGGGATTAGTATTGAGCACCGATTGGGGATGCGAGTTCATATTAACTCTAGTCTTCATAAACCATGTAGTCATCATGGGTATTAATGGGTTATACTTTTTAGATGATCATATAAGTTAAGCTAGTGGATCCATTAAGTTATGTAGGTTCTATATGATGGCAAATTATATGACCGTTCTGGTAGCGTATCAAAAGACGTTGTATCACCACTTAGGCTCTTAGTGGTGGTTGTCGGTTAGAGAAACTCCCACATAATCTATATCACTTTGTATATGGGTAAAGTTAAGTTTGTTATTGCATTTTGTTTAATGAACTAAGTTGCTTTTACTTTTTTATAAAGCTTTTCATATAATGCATGTGTTTCATTGCTTTATTCTGAGTTAAGTTTATTCATGAGTTGAGAAGAGCCAAGGTAAGTGTTTTCTTCAGATTCTTTTCAAGCCTATATCTTGTTTTAGCATTCCAACTCACATACTCGTACACTCAATGTACTGATACCAGTTGGCCTGCATCTTTTTATGATGCAGACGCAGGTAACCAGGATCAGCATCCAGCGCCTCGTTGATCCAACTTGAGCATTCAGAGTCTGTTGGTAAGTCTCTTTTCATTTCGAAGGACTCCTTTATTTTCTTTCTAGTCTTTCAAATGTTAGGATGATCAGTGGTCCTGTCCCGACATCCCTCTTTTTTTAGAGGCTTCGTAGAGAGTTATTAGTCAGGCGTCTTTACATTATCATTTCATATGTTAAGACTTGAGTTGCCATTTTGGCCAAGTTGAATGTTGACCATTAAATGTTCTGAGTTATTTCACTAAAGTTATTTGAGTAAGTTCATTTGATTATAGTAAAATGTTTAGAGTCTTCCGCTGAGTCAGTAAGCCAGGCCAAGGGTTCGATTGGGCTCAACAATGTTCTTCGAGTGCCGGCCACATCCAGGGTGTAGGATCGGGGCTTGACAAACTTAGTATCAGAACACAGAATTCAAGAGTCCTAGGGAGTCTATGAAATCGTATCTGTAGAGTCCTAGTTATCAGTATGAAGCGCGCCACATATATAATTATGAGGCTACAACACTTGGGAAATTACCTCACTTCTTTCACACTCTTTTCGTGCGCTAGATTTTAATCTCTAAAAAGTTTCTTCTAATTCGTGCATGCGCGTGTTTTCAGATAATCATGCCTCCACGAAGAGCTGTCAGAGGTCGTCCTGTGAGATACAATGTTGGACCACAAAATCAAGAGTTACCCAATGCACTTGAAGTGCAACCTCAAGGTGAAGTCACTAATGCTGAGTTTCGTGAGGCTATTCGGATGTTGAGCCATGCTGTGATTAACCAGGTCAGGCAGTAAAGAGGAGCTCGACAAGAAGAGGCTGACACTTCAAGGATTCGTGAGTTCTTGAGGATGAACCCTCCAAGTTTCACGAGTTCCAGCACTGTAGAGGATCCAAAGAACTTCATTGTGGAACTAAAAAAGGTGTTCGATGTGATGCATGTTACTGATACTGTGAGAGTTGAGCTACCTGTATATCAGATGAAAAATGTTTCTAGGACCTGGTTTGATCAGTGGAAAGGGGGTAGAGCTGATGATGCACCACCTGCAAATTAGGCCTATTTTGAGGAAGCTTTCTTGGGACATTGCTTTCCCCGAGAATTGAAAGAGGCTAAGGTAGGGGAATTTCTTACACTTAAGTAGGATTTTCTAAGTGTGCATTAGTATGGGTTGAGGTTCACCCAACTATCTCATTATGATCCAGAAATGGTTAAGGACATGCTGAGTAGAATGAGTTTGTTTGTTGCTGGGTTGGCCCATCTATCAAGCAAAGAGGGAAGGGCAGCGTTGCTGATAGGTGACATGGACATATCAAGGTTGATGGTTTATGTGCAGCAGGTTGAGGAAGAGAAGCTGAGGGACATGGAAGAGTTCAGAAGTAAGAAAGCGAAGTTAGGGAATGAGTCTGGGCAGTAGAAAGGTAATGTGAACCATTCGTCCATTCAGCAAAAGCAAAAGGGACCTGATCCATCATCTGCTAGTGCACCTGCACCCCGAAACAAAGGTGAGTATAATGGTGAAAACTCGCAGAACTTCAGAGCTAGACCTGCACAATCTCAAGGTAGTGTGGCACAAGGAGGTAACTGGCACCTGCATGTACTAAGTGTGGTAGGATCCATATAGGTAAGTGTCGTGATGGCCAGACAGGTTGTTTCAAGTGTGGGAAAGAGGGTCATCTCTTGAAGGAGTGTCCTAAGAACAGGCAAGGTAGTGGAAATCAGGGCATTAGAGCCCAATCTTCATCAGTTGCTCCACTAGATAGGGTTGCACCTAGGGGAGCTACTTCCGGTACTGGCGAACGGGCAAACTGCCTCTATGCGATCACGAGTTGCCAAGAGCAAGAGAACTCTCCAGATGTTGTCACTGGTATGATCAAAGTTTTTACTTTTGATGTTTATGCTTTGCTAGACCCGTGAGCAAGTTTACCTTTTGTAACCCCTTATGTTGCAAATAAGTTTGATGTTCTTCCTGAGAAACTTCGTTAACCCATTTGTGTTTCTACACCTGTTGGGGAGTCTATTTTAGCTGAGCAAGTTTATCGTGATTGTGTTATTTCCATCAATCACAAAGACACCATGGCTGATCTAGTTGAGTTAGACATGGTAGATTTCGACGTCATTCTAGGTATGGACTGGCTTCATGCCTGTTACGCATCAATAGATTGTAGAACTCGAGTTGTTAAGTTTCAGATTCCTAATGACCCATTCATAGAGTGGAGTAGTAGTTCAGTAGTGCCTAGGGGTCGTTTCATTTCGTACCTTAAAGAGAGAAAGTTAGTTTCAAAGGGTTGTATCTATCACTTAATTCGAGTTAATGACTCTAGTGTTGAGATATCTCCTATTCAGTCAGTTCCTATAGTAAGAGAGTTTCTAGAAGTCTTTCCTAATGATCTACCCGGAGTCCCTCCTGAGAGAGAAATAGACTTTGGCATAGACATCATTCCAGATACTCGTCCTATTTCTATTCTGCCATATAGAATGGCACTAGCAGAGTTGAAAGAGTAGTTAAAAGATCTCCTAGATAAGGGTTTTATTCGACCAATGTCTTACCTTGGGGCGCTCCGGTCTTGTTTGTGAGAAAGAAAGATGGTTCCCTTAAGATGTGTATAGATTACGACCAATTGAACAAAATTACCATCAAGAATAAGTATCCTCTTCCGAGGATTGATGATCTTTTCGATCAGCGTCAGGGGACTTCCTGTTTCTCGAAAATTGACCTCAGATCAGTTTATCATCAATAGAAAGTAAGGGAATGTGACATTCCAAAGACAACATTCAGGACCCGTTATGGTCATTATGAGTTTTTGGTTATGTCGTTCGGTTTAACTAATGCACCAGCAACATTCATGGACCTTATGAATAAAGTCTTCAAACCTTATTTTGATATGTTTGTTACTGTCTTCATTGATGACATACTAATCTATTCAAAGAATGAAGAGGATTATGCTAGCCATCTCAAAATAGTTCTTCATACTTTGAAAGATAAGGAGTTGTATGACAAGTTCTCTAAGTGTGAGTTTTGGCTTGAGTCTGTGGCATTCTTAGGCCACATAGTTTCTGGTTATGGAATTAAAGTTGATGCTCAGAAAATTGAGGCAGTGCAGAATTAGCCTAGACCCACATCTCCAATTGATATTAAGAGTTTCTTGGGTTTAGTTGGCTATTATAAAAGGTTTGTAGAGGGGCTCTCGTCTATTTCATCCCTTTTGACCAATTTGAATAAGAAGACGGTTAAATTTCAATTGTCTGAAGCTTGTGAGAAAAGCTTTCAGGAATTGAAAGAGAGGTTCACTGTTGCCCCAGTTTTGACCTTACCAGAAGGTACCCAAGGTTTTGTGGTATATTGTGATGCATCTAGAGTTGGTTTGGGTTGTGTCTTAATGCAGAATGACAAAGTTATATCTTATGCCTCTAGACAGTTGAAAGTTCATGAGAAGAATTATCCAACCCATGATCTAGATTTGGCTGTTGTAGTTTTCGCTTTGAAGATATGGCACCATTATTTGTATGGTGTTCATGTGGATGTGTTCACCGAGCACAAGAGCCTTCAATATGTGTTCACTCAGAAAGAGCTCAATCTCAGACAGAGAAGGTGGTTAGAGTTACTCAAGGACTACGACATGAGTATTCTTTACCACCCAGGTAAGGCTAATGTTGTTGATTCCTTAAGCAGGTTATCTATGGGTAGCACCACCCATGTTGAAGAAGGAAAGAGAGAGTTAGCAAAAGATGTGCATAGGCTTGCACGCCTAGAAGTCCAACTCATGGATTCCACAGAAGGAGGAATAGTGGTGACAAATGGAGCTGAATCATCACTAGTGGCAGAAGTTAAAGAAAAGCAAGACCAAGATCCCATTTTTCTTGAATTGAAGGCAAATGTTCATAAGCAAAAAGTATTAGCTTTTGAACAAGGGGAAGATGACGTACTGAGATATCAAGGTAGATTGTGCGTACCAATAGTGGATAGACTCAAAGAGAGAATCATGGAAGAGGCTCATAGCTCCAGATATTCCATTCATCTGGGTTCCACCAAGATGTATTGTGATTTGAAAGAAGTATATTGGTGGAATAGTATGAAGAAGGGCATTGCAGAATTTGTTGCTGAGTACCCAAACTACCAACAAGTTAAAGTAGAGCACCAAAGGCCCGGTGGTTTGGCGCAGAATATGGAACTTCTAGAATGGAAATGGGAGATGATTAATATGGATTTCATCACAGGCTTGCCAAGGTCTCGCATTCAGAATGATTCTATTTGGGTGATTGTCGACAGAATGACAAAATCAGCCCATTTTCTGCCGGTAAAGACTACCCATTCAGCAGAAGATTATGCCAAGTTATATATTCAAGAGGTGGTAAGACTTCATCGAGTCCCAATCTCCATTATTTCAGATAGAGGTGCACAATTTACTGCACAGTTCTGGAAATCTTTTCAGAAAGGCTTGGGTTCAAAGGTGAACTTAAGTACTGCCTTTCATCCTCAGATTGATGGGCAAGCAGAGCGCACTATTCAAAAATTAGAAGATATGTTGAGGTCTTGTATGATTGATTTCAAAGGAAATTGGGATGTTCACCTACCTTTCATTGAGTTTGCTTACAACAATTGTTACCACTCTAGCATCCAAATGGCTCCTTATGAAGCTCTTTATAGGAGAAGAAGCAGATCTCCTATTGGATGGTTTGAAGTTGGTGAAGCAGGGTTGATTGGACCTGATTTAGTCCATCAAGCTATGTAGAAGGTTAAACTAATTCAAGAGAGGTTGAAAACGGCACAGAGTCATCAGAAATCCTACACTGATGTTAGGAGAAGGGCGTTAGGGTTAGAAGTAGATGATTGGGTATATCTAAAGGTTTCACCCATGAAGGGTGTTATGAGGTTTGGTAAGAAAGGGAAACTTAGTGCCCGGTATATTGGGCCTTATCGAATATCCAAAAGGATGGGCAATGTAGCTTATGAGTTGGAGCTACCACAAGAGCTAGCAGCGGTTCATCCGGTGTTTCACATCTCCATGTTGAAGTGCATGGGCGATCCTTCATTGATCATACCAACTGAAAATAATGAGATCAAGGACAACTTATCGTATGAGGAGATTTCGGTTCAGATCCTAGATCGCTAAGTTCACAAGTTGAGGACTGATGAAGTAGCATCAGTCAAAATCCTTTGGAGGAACCAGTTTGTTAAGGAAGCTACTTGGGAAGCTGATATGAAAAAAATATATCCACATCTCTTTTAGTCTGGAGAAAATGAAGACCAAGGTACTAATTCTCTTCTTAGTACTCTTTAAATTATGAGGGAGTATGTTGTTTGTTTGCATTTGCTTGTTGGGTATTTGAACTTGATGTTACACCTTGAGCCTAGTAAGAATAATCTCATTCAAGGACAAATGTTCCCAAGGAGGAGATATTGTAACATCTCGTAATTTGAAATAGCTAGGAAGAAGATAACAACATGAAATAATAGTTTTTGGAAATAGTGACAAATCTGGAAATTTGTTTAAGTTCGGAAAAGTGAGTTTTTGGTCAACTTCAAATGGACATAACTCCTAGATCAGGATTATTTAGGTGTACTTCCAGATATGGTTGGAACTTTCTTGGAATGATCTTTCCAACACCGCTGAGTTTGTGCGATTCCGAGTTCGTATGAGTAAGTTAGGCCCTTTGGAAGTTGGGCTATTGGCTTTAAGGAAAGTCCAAATCCGGATATGTGAAGGGTAAACTAGACTTTTCCTTACCTAATTTACCTATTTCGTTTTTAGGAATTAATTGGAGTAAAACAAGACTTTATTCAGTTTAGAAAACAATAGAATTTACGTTAGGGCTTGGAGAGGAGAAGAAAGAAGAGAAAAGAAGAGAGAAATTGCCAAGAGCGTTCAAGCTTTGCGAGTGAAATTCATCGGGGGTGATCCCTACAAGGTATGTGAGATCACATAGTGTTAGGTTAGTTCACCCACACGCCAAACTTGTTTCAATTTAGCAAAATTGGAGTTGTTTGAATGTTAACAAAGTGAAGTTCTTGAAGAACATTGTTGAATTCTTGTTGGTTGATTGTTGAATGCCTAGTGTTGATGTGATTCGTGTTTTCGGGGTGTAATTTCGGTTTGAATGTATCATATATTGAGGGTATAAATGATTCTAACTTTTTGGGGAAAGAACCATTAGAGTTTAGAAGGTTCAGAGATGAAAACGGAGAAGAAAAGTCGTCAAACACCTGGGTATAGGGGTGGGACGTCGCGCCAGTCAGCGCGCCCCAAAAGGGTCCCTAAATGTTTACCCTTGGGCCGCCGCGCCATCTAGTGTGCCCCAGATCAGTCCCTGAATGTTGAGGGCTGGTGCCCCCTGCCTCTCAAAGCGCCAGGGATGTCAGTTCTACCCATTCGCTCCCCACTTTTTCGTACCTGTTCCTTAGCAACGTACCTATGTTTTCTAATTGATTCCAACACTCTAAGGTACATCTAAATATCATGAAATCATCCAATACATGAGATCATGAACCTTGAATCCATAATCCGATTCAAGGAAAGTTAGGTTCAAAGTCAAGAGAAGATAAGAGTCAAGTCTAGAAGTTCAGAAGCAAGTCAAAACAAAGTTTTTAAAGTTTTCAGAAGTCTTGAACAAACATTTAAACCTTGTTTAAAGACTTATGTTTAAAGTTAAGCAAAGAGTAAAGAGTTGAGTTCGATTCTCAAAAAAAGTTATAAGGGAACTAAGTATTCCTAAAGAGTTATAAATGTTTTTTGTATTTGAGCAAGAAAAGGGAACATGGATTCCAAGAGAGCTTTTAAGCTAAGTTTTGAGTAATTATCTCAAACCAAAGAAAGAAGTTTGTTTTTAAAACATATGAGCTAAGTATATTTTTGGGAGTATTATTGAGCACCAATATGGGGATGCGAGTTCATATTAACTCAAGTCTCCATAAACCATGTAGCCATCATGGGTATTAATGGGTCATACTTTTTAGATGATTACATAAGTTAAGCTAGTGGATCCACTAAGTCAAGTAGGTTATATATGACGGCAACGTATAGGACCGTTCTGGCAGCGTGTCAAAGGACGTTGTATCACCACCTTGGCTCATAGTGGTGGTTGTCGGTTAGACAAACTCTTACCTAATCTATATTACTTTCTATATGAGTAAAGTTGAGTTTGTTATTGCATTTTATTTAATGAACTAAGTTCCTTTTATTGTTTTATAAAGCTTTTCATATAATGGATGTGTTTCATTGCTTTATTCTGAGTTAAGTTTATTCATGAGTTGAGAAGAGCCAAGGTAAGTGTTTTCTTCAGATTCCTTTCAAGCCTATATCTTGTTTTAGTATTCCAACTCGCATACTCGTGCATTGAATGTACTGATGCCAGTTGTCCTGCATCTTCTTCTGATGGAGACGTAGGTAACCAGGATCATCATCCAGCTCATCGTTGATCCATCTTGAGCATTCAAAGTCTGTTGGTGAGCCTTCTTGCATTCCGGAGGACTCTTTTATTTGCTTTCTAATCTTTCAGATGTTAGGATGATCGGGGGTCCTGTCTCGATATCCCTCTTTGTTTTAGAGGCTTCGTAGACTGTTAGTAGTCAGATGGCTTTACATTATCATTTCAAATGTTAAGACTTGAGTTGCCATTTTGGCCAAGTTGAATGTTGACCTTTAAACATTTTGAGTTATTTCACTAAAGATATTTGAGTAAGTTCATTTGATTATAGTAAAATGTTTAGAGTCTTCCGCTGAGTCAGTAAGCCAGGCCAAGGGTTCGCTTAGGGCCAGCAATGGTCTTCCAGTGCCGGCAACGTCTAGGGTGTAGAGTCGGGGCGTGACAGAACTGAAGATGGAATTTCACTTCAAGTAGAACTTTTGAAGTGAGTGTTGAATTGAAGAGTTAGAATTCCACTATAACACAAAAGAATCAATGAATTTGTTTTAAGGAAAGAGTCTAAAGAAGCAAAGAACTTGAATTAAAGAAAGAGTCTCACTTGAAGTAGAACTCTAAGTGAAAAGGGTTCAAGTGAGTGGGGAGTTCAAAGTGAATACTAACTTTATGAAGATTTGTGCTTAAATAGAGGTGAAGTCGTCTATAACACTCATGCACTTATACAGCTAAAAGAGCAATTGGAAAATTGACTTCGCAAGTGATACCAGTAGGCTGAAGGAACACATTGAAGAACCAAATCCTATTACAACGTTTATATATTAGGATGTTTTCATAGAGTCATAGTATTGATGTATCGTTATTTCAATGTGTTATAAACTGAATTAGGAATGTTGTCAAGTTGGGATAACTCGAAGACCTGGGAATACATACCTTGGGAGGTTTGTGTTGACGTTTGGGAATTATCATTCGTAATTCCTTAGGTTGTATAGGCTTGTAATCTGTTTTGTGTTGATCATCGGTGATATAGTGAAGTTGGAGTTAAATCTTGTAGGGGTAAAGGTCGTGATTTTTTACACCTTTTTGAGCCATGTGTTTTCCACGTAAATACTATGTTTTTACTTATGTTCTTACTCTTTGTTGGAACACATTATGAAAATTGTTTCAGACTTAGGTGAAAAGTTAAAGTAAGTAAATAACTAGGTCATGCAGGCTATCATAAAGTCACTGTCACAAACACTCAATCACTTTGCACATCAAAACAATATCATATAAGAGAAATGAGACGATGTTTGCATATGATTCATATGTCTAATAGTTGTTAAGAAAAGATGTATATATGCAATCCCATAATGTAGATAGCTAGGACCCATGGGAGACTCACAAAGTCTATATATTGTACCGGACAATACTATACTAGGAAATGCCCTTTGTGATTAGCATATTGTATCAATAACCCTTTACAAGTCAATATCCTTGTTGACCCTTTACCAAGAGTTATCCTTTTATTTGCTCAATGTCAATGTCTAGTACATGAAATATAAATTCCAATTAAAAAATGACAACCCATATAATAGATTCAAATCCTCAGTATAGATAATCAAAAGCAACCCAAAATAATCAACAAAGCAAGAAGGACAATGAAACAATAATCAAATTATCATTTCAACCGCTTTTGTATATATTAGTGACAACACAAACATTTTTACCAATGCTACAACTAGAAATCAAGTTCACGTAGTCATATAACACAACAAATCACGAATAAAGTATCCATTACCAATAGCATGATATCAGTACACACATAAATGCTCGTCCTCTCATTTATACAAACACTCATCATCCATTGCCCATTTACACAGTCAATCAATACACTAAACACTTTGAAAAGAGTCAAAGAAAGTTTCAATTTTGCCTTAAACGAAGCTTGAAAGTCAATTTATGGCCTTGCCCTTCCATAGAGCTTATGGATAATCTCAATCTAGTCAAATACATAATCTAGATGATAAAACTAGTTTGTAGATACTCATATTGCTATACTTTTATCCAAGTCCAAACAAGTTAACCCCGAGCTCCAAAGGGAAAAACAATGATTTTCATTACAATTTAGATTACCCATACAGTAGAAACTCAAATCTTAAATTTCATCAAAACTGAGTTCAAATTGACCCCAAAATCATCAAAATACAATTTCTTAATTTTGACTATAACTATTAATTTTCATGTTCTTACACATTTCTGAATGATGAAATAATCAACAAATAAGAAATGTGATACCGAGATCATCGGTTTACCCATAATATAACTACCTCAAATATGAAATCTCATTTTAAAAAATTGAGTCTTTATCACCTCCAAATCAAAGTAATACGATTTCTAGATGTAGAGCGAAATTCCTCAATTTTCTCCAATAAAAATCACTCACTTTTTAACTCTAGAACTTCATATATGTTCAAAATACCAAGAAAATATGGTTTGAAATTTAGCAGAATGTTCAGGCATAATTTTTTTTAAAAAAATTGTGTCATTTTCTGTCATTAAAAGTAGAAAAATCTGGTATCCAAATGGTCTACACCAACACCCTTTTGCCACCAACAATTTATTTTTCACTAAAAACATCGTACTATCCTTATACGACCTTCGAAATGCACCGATTTATTTTTACTATGAGTCCTAAATAATTATATGGATCTCCTTATTTAATTGAAACTCAATTTCATGTTCAGATTCCCATGGAGATGAAGTCTCAAAATAAATTTTTGATTTTGCGGACAAGTCCAAACTCATCATATAAACATGTTGGCACTATTAATTATATCATGAATTTGAGCTAGCTAAGTCGAATATTTGACAGAGGTCAACTCTTAACTTTAAATTTAACTAGAATGCAACTCGTTCGTCCAAAACTCATCCAGAACCTCTTAGACACAAACTAAATATGATCAAATGATCTTTCTTGCTAAACCAAGTAACAAAACCAAAATTGATTTAGGTTACAAACAAGAACTTCAAGTCTGCCTCTGTTAATTTCTCCAATGCCTCAGAATCACCACCGACCGTCCTGTGAAAAACATCAATACTTGGCAATCAGCACACCAGAGAGAGAAGGGGGGAATGTCAGAGTAAAGGAGTAAAATTGAAAGAACACACATGCAACTAGCACAATGAACTTGGAGAAACTTACCCTTCAAAAAGTAGCTTTTTCTTCTCTTGCAACTCTAAGATCCTCTCCTCGATTGTATTCTGAATCACAAATCTCACAATCCTAGAAATGATAAAATAAGAATAAGCTACCTTGATTGGTATAGTTGGATGAAGAAACAGAAGCTCACACCTGATTGGTTTATACTGCCCTATTCGACGGATTCTATCTTGGGCTTGCATCTCCACAGCAGCATTCCACCAAGGATCCATCAAAAAACCTATCAAAGTGCAAGAGGAGAGTGAAACGTCAAGGTATGTAGTCTAGGTCATTCAACAAAATATTATAAGTTCAAAATGTATCTATTCTGGTGCACGGAGATGAAGTTAAAATATCCCAAACAAAACAAATTGTTTTATCTTGAAGAGATGAAGAAATCCAACATAGATTCAAATCCCCTGGTATTTGACAAGAAATGAAGAATATTTATTGACAAAGAGAGGAAAGGAAATCCTTACGTGTGATGCCACTGTAAGATTCAGGGAAAGACCTCCGACTTTCAAGCTCATAAGAAATATAATGCAATCTGGATCGTTGGTAAATCTTGTAATTGCAGAATCTCTTGCAGTCATAGTCATGGATCCATCTAATTGAACACAACTAATGCCCGACTGCCAAATGCACACAAGAAGTGTTTTTTGTTGTAACTACTGATAGAAACAATAGGGGTAGATGTGAAGGGGTATTAATAATACATGTCTTACCTTCTGTAGAGAATAGTGTATCAGATCCAAAAATGATGTGAATTGGCTGAAGACTATTGCCTTTGTGGAACCATCTCTTTCAATCATGAACCTTATTTCTTCTCTCTTGATCCAATAAAACAAGCAATGAGAATGCTATTATAAAGGATATAAAGGTAAGATAAGATATAGTTATTAATTAAAAAGTAATTGTATACCAAAGCTTCTATTTTTGTGTTTGTCTGAAAATTATCAAGACAAATTTTGTTCAATATACTTGAGGACCTAAATCCTTTGATAGTTGCTTTAGTTTTCTGATCGTTTGCCGTGAAATCCACTGTAATTGATTTAAAACATGAAGGGCATGAAAGTTGTCCCACGGTTACAGTAAAATTTATCAGACATGACTTGCAAAAGACATGTTTGCAAGAATTAATCCGCAATAATCAAAAGAGGTGCACTTTTTTATAGGAGAGTCGGTTTAAGTTTCAAATGACAAAATAATAGTAATGAATTCCTAGAATATTTCTTAGGTTGTCAATAGATGAGGTACGCGAATTTAAATCATCAAGTCCACATGTTTAATGGAAGTCCTTTTAGTGTTATAAGGCATTCCTAAAAGCATTTCTAGTAAAAAAAAAAAAAAAGAGGTCTTTCGTATGGTGCTGGAAACGAATTTTTAGAAGACATCGTAGATGTAAATGTTGAAAACAATGGCCACATTAAGATATGAAATATCCATCATACAATATACGAAATATTAATGTAGTTTGAGTAGGAAATCCATTAAATTCAATTTTAGTGATGTATCAAGTTTTGTGAGTGAGCTTTTCTTTTCTTAGGGAAGTGGGAGAGTATGCAACTCACGATTGGATCTTCTACTGGATTGTGACATAAACCACATGGTTGTTCAACATAGCCAACATTAGTTGTTCTTTCACTTCTAGCCAAAGCAGAACTTGAGTATTCCACAAGGTAAGGATGATCAACTGCCTGTAGTTAGATCAAAGTTATCAATCAAATATAAGAAAAAAAATTCTAGTTATTAATTTTGAGGTAGAATCATTCGTAGATCATATAAAGTCAAATTGCTTGCTTTAGTAAAAAAAAGTCTGAACTATTTATTTCTTTAAGGGCCTAAAATTATTAAGGAAGGTCAAAAGATGCAACATGAGAGCAAAGGCATGCTAAAAACAACAAATAATCAGATGCAACAAGACACTAATAAAGTCAATTCTTGCTTTATTCTTGTGTGACACTTCTTCATTCATGGAATTAAAAATATTAAATATATATAAAATAGGCACTGCCATTTTGGCATCCAAATATTGCATCCACTTTTACGCCAACTAATATTTAATATGATATTGTGATGTAAATACATCTATAAAAAAACATATGGATGGAAACTAAGTCCACCTCTAAATCATATGAATGTGGATTCGATTGACCAAGGAAACAAAGTAGGATAGGATCACTGTCGGACTCCTTGGTAGAGGGTTCTCATGGGTGGAATTTACACTTCATTGTATAGAAAGAATAGCAATTAATATATCAACAACAACAATAACATATCAAGTGCAATCCCACAAGTAATATATGTTAATACAAGTAAAAGAAATTTAAATAGCACAGAAAAAAAGAAGGAAAAGAAGATTAAACAAATTGAAAGAAGTGCATTTTAGTACAAAATCAAGCTAAAATATGTCTGAAGGAAAACTTAAAATGAAAAAAGGTTACAAAAACATGGTTCAAGGGAGGATATTTAAGGAAAAAGCAAGCCAAGATATTACTGAAGGAATTGTTATCTCCGAGTTTTGAAATACTGAATGATTTAACCCATTAAATATTTCATTTCCATGATATAATGATTTTACCACAATTGGTGTAGAAGTATTGAAATATTTCTTCTTATGAGAAAAATTACATTAGATCTGATCCATACTTTGAAGGTTAACAATGAACCTATAACAAAGAATTTTATTCACAAATGCAAGCAGGTACCAATACATTATAAAGAACAATTCAGTTTGGAAGCATGATATCCATACCTGTCGCATGCGTGTGAGTAGATTAAAAATGTTAGCATAGTTATTCATCAACGTACCAGCTTGAATGTATCTGTACCAAAATACGTCAGGAAGAAACAATATAGTGATGAGAAAATAAATAATGCACCGCTTATTTTGACTCTCATTATTTACTTTTTCACAATGTGAAATAGCTAGTGTCGATTAGTTTCATAAGTATTGACAAAAATATATTACATACGTATTTAATTGTGCCCGACTTTCATCCCACAGTGATCTGTAGTAGTCTTCTTCTTTAACATCGAAACAATCTTTGCGGAAGGTAACCTGAATAAGTAAGTAAGTAACATTCTAAAGAGGAGAGAAAACAATTAATAACTCTAGCACTATGTTAATGTGAAAAAAACTTACGATCCTTGGAGGAAGTCCAAGATCAGCAGCCCTTCCCTTTTTCGTACGTCTAAGCATTATGGTTTTTAAAATTTTGTGTTTCAACAAAACCATCGCATCTCTACCAAACCTATGATTCCCTTGAAATTGTATGGGTGAGGCAATATACTAGAACATAAGATGTATCAACGTCTCCGTGTCAACAACAATATTATTTATCACAAATAACGAAATCCATCAAAATAAGTATAGCAATTTGATAACTTACTCTATTCCACCAGCAAAAGTGTCGAAAGGATTGGTGGTGGCAATGTGGACACTCGAATGAGTTAAAATAAATACAAACACAAAATGGAGCAAGTAAGAGATTTCAAAAAGGTGAAAAATAAAAAGATTCTCAAGGAAGAAAGATTTTAATTATCATTGAAACAGTAACAACTAAATCTCTGGTGAAAATGAAAAAATATAACATAGTAAAATTAAAACAAATCCTCATCTATATATTTCTCTATCTAACCAAGTTAGGTGCAAATATAAAAAAGAAACTTTTAAGTCCACCTATTATCGAGAGCTCTGCAATCACAATCTTCACAGAAGTAGTACGAGTAAGGAATAATTTGTAAGAAACGGACCTGTACAGAAGTAAGAATGTATTTAGTTCTGAGAGTGAAAATGTGAATTATGTTAGCCACAAAAGAACATTAATCACAAGAAACATACAAGTGAGTACAGCTCTCCTACACGGTTCTGTAGGGGAGTACCACTTAAGGCCCACTTAAAAGAAGATTCTAGCGCAAG
Organism: Solanum stenotomum; assembly: GCF_019186545.1. Classification (NCBI taxonomy): domain Eukaryota; kingdom Viridiplantae; phylum Streptophyta; class Magnoliopsida; order Solanales; family Solanaceae; genus Solanum; species Solanum stenotomum. The sequence continues at coordinate 6,142,395 of NC_064287.1, read as the reverse complement.
AATAGCTCTTGTAGTGTTGCTGCGTATATCTTTCACACAATGGGCCTATGCAACAAAAGTGAAATCCGTTATAAAATTGTAGATGAAGGGTTTTTTTAGAAAAAACCTACAAATGTGAACTTTGAACAGACTTCTTAGTCAAAAAAACAAATAAACAACAACCTTACCCTAACTACCCTGTGATGGTAGAGTGGTTGGTCATGTGTATACAACCTTACCCCTACCTTTGTGAAAGTAGAGAGGTTCTTTTAGGTAGACTTTCAGCTTAAGTAAAGCATATCAATAAAACTTGTGGATCTAGTTATGCAATGATTACCTCATCCAAAATAATACGATTCCAATTCATAGAGTGCAAAATCATGATATTTTTCCTGTACTCAGTCTCCACAGTTGAGTAGGTAGTGATAACAAAATCATATTCCGCAAACCTGCAAATATTTTTCTCCCTGTTGGCACCATGATATACAAGAATTGTCTCTCTGGTACCTTAGCAAGGGTATGATCAAATCAGATGGCTGCTCGGCAGTTTCAGTCATAAACTCATTCTGACTATTGATGTCTAGATAAAATGAATGGTTTTCTTTCATCCACCTATCGTTCTCTTCTTTCCATATATGACACATCAATACATGGTCACCGCCATTCCCTACATCATTCATTACACCATCTTCTTCTACCTTCTCTTCTTTTATTTTAATACTCCATTCACCCTTTGTTCTATTTGATCTCCTTCCTTTTGTTATATTGGGCCAAAGTACTTCCGCAATTAAATCAGTATCAACAAATCCACTAGATTGGGCTTCATTCAACAAATTATTAGCTTCATCTGCATGGATGATTAAACCAACAATCACATAATTAACCATGTACATAAAATATTCAATGCATATTAATATTGACATGAAAAATAAAAGTTATATGGAATACCTTTGTCGATGCTCCCAATGTAATTAGAATCAAAGGATATAAGATAATGTCATCCTCATTTACAGTTATCTAAAACATATAGTGGATATAGATATGTATGACACATGCCATCTCAAAGAAATACTTCATCACACAAAAAATAAATGAAAAGGATAATTTTTTACACCAAATTGGCCCACTTGTTTCTAAGGATGGGAACAAACTCACAATATACCTATTAGGAAATATCATATTCCCCGATAATACTCACAAACCTTATTTAATGATCTTACTGTTTTTCCTTTCTATTTATAGAAGTTTTGTCCCCGATACAAGAAAAAGTTTTAAACTTTATATTTTCTTTATACTAGTATTTATCTTTCTCTTTCTTTGTTGTTTAATTTCTTTATGGTTGATGAATAAAGTCAACAATCAATCCATTTGGATTGATCTTATATTGATGTTCAATTCATCTTAAACCTAGCTAATAAGAGGGAAGAGTGTCCATGGTCATATAAGGTGCTCCATGCATCTCTTACATGGCTAATGTGGGACTCTTTATCATTAATAATATCATTTCAATCAATGAACCCATTTATTCCTTCATAAAAACAAATAGTAAGTGACAAACAATTTCTATTAGTACTATAGTGTTGCGCACACCTACTATCTCTCGACACCTGTTATTTCCAATCAATACAAGTACCAGGACACTCTATCACGAGATTTGGGAATAATTCACTTAGTTTAATTTCATTTAATATTTGAACCAATGATGTCACTCCTTTGATGTCAAAATCATCCCACTATGGGTTGGATAAATGAACTTCTTGTAGGGAAGTCATTTTTATGATTCTTTAATACTTTTTTTTCTAGAAAAACATTTTTTTGACCGAATAAAACATGAAAATTTTGTGAATTCCACCATAACAAAACACCTTAAAATTCCATTTTACTCACTTAATCGGTAAGATTCAAGCAAAACAAATGGCAATTCACATCAAAATAAACAAGTTGTATGATCGCAAATATAAACACCAAGAAAATAAAAAGCTAAGGATTAGTAAAAGAAGGATTTTTTGAGCGAACCATCGGTTGAAGATGTGGAAGGATGAGAATGGATCCTCATTTTCTACACAAATAATTACTTGTGGAGATTTGCAGAAAAAAATAAACAACAATTGTGATGAGAGAGAGAGAGTCTCAGTGTGTTAAGAGACAATGAGTAGGAAACCAATTTATATAGCCAGAATCAATAAAGATAAAGGGTGTGATGAAAATATTTTAACACACTTACCTTGTATTGGATTTTAGTAATCAAAAGTTGGCCAATTTTTAAGTTGAGAGTGCTTAAGCCTTAAGCAAGCACTTACCTTATTTTTTATGTTTGTTTTAAGAAAAAAAATTAATCTATTTACAAGTTTTGAAATATTAGATAACAAGACTATCATGCTACTGGCATATCAATAGGCTTTTAAAGTTATGACTAACATGCTTCAAATTGATATGTTTTATGTTATTGTTGTTACATATTTATTTGAAAAAATGTTTTTAGAACTAAAATGAAAAATTCTTTGCAATATTGAAATACAACAGGCCTGTCGGAATTGAGATATATAGTTGATACTAATTAATTAGAATAACCGTCATACTTATTCTATAAGTGGGAAGTTTCATAATTGAAAGTTAGATTACGATTATATCCTTCCAAACTTAATTGACTATTATAATTGTCATGACTCGACTCCTCGAGTCACGATGACACCACTATAACCCACCAGGAGGTAAACAAACCCTTAACTCAAAATGAAAGGTAAGGAGTACAATGGTAGAACTTCAGTAGAAATAAAATTATAACAATAAAGCAAGACAGAGGCGGAAGAAAACAAAAACTTTATACATGAAAAGAATCCCTCCCAGAACTTACAAGTCACAAGTGTAGCGCTATCTAAAATGGAAGTACAACTCCCAAAAGTGGACCACAAACAAGTCATCTCAAAGGAAAAAACACTATATAAACATAAATACAAAAGGAGACAGGCTTATCCAAGATTCCAAGTGCTCACCCACATCTCTTATCATAAAAGCTGTTGAAGATGGCACAAAAAATCACCACTGATAGTAATTACTAGAACCAGCATTAGAAAACAAATGTAAAGTGTAGTATGAGTACTAAAATAAAGGTACTCAGTAGGCATCAATGGACGACTGAGCAAGAATGGTAAAGATAATAAGAAAAGATAGAATCTAGTCACAATAGAGGTTCAAACGAACATGAAAGAAAGCACATGAGAATATCGAAGATAAATCTAAGTACATCTAAACAAAACCTAATTGAACCCCATAAGCCTAGAAGATACACTCGGGCACTAATTTGAATAAAACTCAAATGAACCCCCATAAGGCCGATAGGTACAAAGAATAAATAGGTATACTAAGAGAAGAGTACCACGAAGAGACAATCCGGATCCCATCCCAAGTAACCACAATACCCAATAATCCAGTCAACTCCCAGCCTAGCTAGCAAGAGTGAAAACCAATCTAGGCCACCCAGCCAGTCCACTCCCATCCTAACTAGCAAGAGTGACATGGGGGCATATCAACCCCGAAGAGGATCTCATATATTAAGGCTAGCTAGTCCACTCCCAAGGGCGTAAGCCACCCAGTTAGTAAGAGGGATCTAGGGGCGTGTTGACTCTGACCAAGATCTCAAATATCAATGCCAAGTTACCAGAACAACATCCACTCACAAAGAATCAATAAAAGGCTTCAAGCATAGAACAATCCAATCCCATGTTGCCGCAAAAGCACAAAACCTATGGTAACATATCACAACCGCAAAAATAAAGGGAGAGGACAAAAGATTTATAAAATTGTGAAAACACCTAAATAGGGCTCATACTATCAAACTCAAGTCTGGTACTCTAATCTATAAGGATCTAGTCAATATGAAATGACGTCGAAGACAAAATTATGTTAAAAGGATAAAAAAATCCAAGTTAACACTAGCCTAATCCTATAGTAAGGCCAACCATGCTCATTACCGATAAAAAGTGCAATTAATACACAACAACACACAATAACTCACATAAACCCCAACTAGCATGGTATTTAGCCCAAAACAATCTCGAACAATCCTACAATATTGTATCTAGGAAGAGAAATAATAATAACTAGGTACCCACCCCAATTCACTCTACTCAACATGCATTGACGTATTCAATCTCAATTTGAATAGAAAGGAACTCGTATCCTACATATAGATCGACCGCACGTGCTCCAAAATTACACAACCAGAGTTTTTCCTTTCTGAACGAACTCTGAACGTTTCCACGCTATCAAACATAGAATCACAACGGAAATACGGCCATTGATACGCTCATATTACACCTCCCTAAAGAAGTATAATCGATTGTTGTCAAATAAAGACCTAACTTGTATGTTGGGGTCGATCCCACGAGGAATATGGTCTAGACTTAAACTTACTAACTATTATTTCTGTTTCATCAAACTAAATCCGAAGCAAGTAAACTAAAGGGTGGGGGGTTTGTAAAATAATAACAGATTGTTGATTATAAGTAATAAGTAGACAAGACAAGATTCAACTTTGTTGTTATCAATATTAGAGAGAAACTAAGTGTATGTGTTCCCACGAGCTCTTAACATAGTAATCCTAATAATAGTAATTCTTTCCTAGTGTTTTACCTGCAAAGTTGGTAAGTTATGTATCCCTAAGTGATTGGTCCTCCAAATAGGGAATTTCACTATGCATTTTGGTCCGTCTATGAGTGTATGCTTTACTAACCCTTACCTTTACCTCAGATTAGACATCACATCAATGTATGTCTTAGTTTTCACCCTTGCACCAATTGACATTAGACTATTAGATAGCATCCACTAAATCTATGTTCTTAATTGTTTTCTTATTAACTACCTCATTGGTTCGGCATGCAGCAACAAGGCAAGTTCTAACATTTGGAACCGTTAAAAAGACTTCTAAATGAAAGAATTAATAATTCATGCATAAACACTATTCAAGAATTACTTAATTATTATTCATACTTTGTTAATTGATCATGGTTCCCACAACCCTAGTTGTGGATTTAGCTACTCATGCTTGAAAGATCAGAACTCATGTTTGAGTAAAGAGAATTCATGAACTTACAGGATAAATTGCTGAAAAACAGAATCTTCAATTAAGAAACACAGTTCAACTTGAATAAAACGAAATCAGAAAATCAAATTGCTAATGTTTGCAAGTTAATTACCAAAAACCAAAGAACTAAGAGATAATAACAATGTCTAACCCCTAAAAACAAGGTTTACACTTCTATTTATAGAAAAACATGTCCTAAAAAAAAGGAAATTAAATAAGGAAATAAACTTCTGGGACACGGCTTCGACAACGAACTCGACCTACGGACCGTTGACCCACGGTCCGTATGTCCCCTTCCGTAGCTCCATACTACTTTTTCATCAGGTATTGAATTCAACTTTTTAAATCAATCAACGGATGTGCAGGATGACCCGTGGGTCGACCTACAGTCTGTCATTTGCATCCGTAGTTTCACACTTTGTTAGAGTTCCCTGATGCTCCATCTACGCTGTCCATAACTCAACCACGTTGAAGCCTATTTCATGCAAACATAACACATAAACATTATTTCTAATACAATATAGCCCTAGACACAGATAACTTCTATGTGAAATGTATTAAAAATATTGTAAACTCATGGTATATCAGTTGTTTAAACACCAAAAACATAAAATGGAATCGAAAAAAGTTTGAAGTCAAATGGGAGTTGTGGTACCTGCATTAGAATTCGAGAATTAACTCCACCAAGAGGTCCTAATCAGTGCCATGAAATTATTTCCAAAAATAAATATAATAAAGGGCTCGTAACAACCACAACCAATCAACATGCAAGAAAAAATAATTAAACCCAAACAAAGAATAAGAACATAAAGGTTAAATGATAATTCACCTCAAACGAGAGTCTCCAAACCACTTTCGAAAACTCCAAAACATAGTCACGATAATTTCGTATGCGTGGGACTTTTAATTACTCGATTTTGAGCTTAAATGAGGGACAAATCGCTTCTTGAAGTCTAAAAGAACGGCTGACATCGCGACTGGATTTAAATAAGACCAGTCCAATCTATTCTTCGTGAATGTGGACCTTAAGAACACAACCAAGAGAGAACCAGCCCTCTGCAATTTCTGTAGGGAATCCCCCGAATGCGGGCCCTTACGTACACAGTGACAAGGCTGCCTAGCCTCCGTGAACGGAACTGAAGGGCCCCGAACGCAAAGGTCATATTATCCTGCACTAGCTGATACATATCAACTGGTTTTTCGCAAGTGGGAAATCTCCGTCAAGATGTTCCGAATTTGTTCGAAACCCATGCATGCAAACGAGATATGGAACCCTAAAAATTTTGATATTTCGGACTCAATAGAATATCATAAATTCCAATACAAGGCCATCTTGATAAAAAGTGGAACCACCCCCAAACTCTATTTTAAGCCAAAATCTAGAATGAGACTCAGAATTAACTCAGAAACCTCATGATTCGAACAAAGTGTCGTTCTAGACCAAAGTTAGCATTACGGAGTTAACTTTGTTAAAGATATTTTGTTTACTCAAAATATTGATTAAAGTCAAACATAGGCCTTAACTTGAAAGTTAAAATGCCTAATCGCACAGACTCACGCTAAATGCCTCGAGAGTCATACTGGCCATGATTCTGGACTAAAATAACCCTTCTGGGGATGATGGAATTGTCAGAAGTGGATTCATAAGTCATCTTCTTGAAGTCTTGATTAAACATGACCATTAAAGGTTCAGAATCTCAAAAACACTAAAACTTACATAAAAACCAAACGAACAATCAGGTAACCAGTCTCTACAAGTCGTAAACTCGAGATGTCTATAGGAATGCTTTGAACAATGAATAAAATTTTGAAACGAAGAAATGACCTGGTCACTACAATAATCTCTTATTTAATATTAAATATTTAGTGCATCTAATTTGGATTTGTAAAACATAAACAGAAAAAATGAACTAGAAAGACAGAAAAAAATATCCTGTATTTAGGTTAATAAAACATAAAGAGAAACTTTTTTGATCTGTTGGGTTCAGAAGGAAAAAAATATATATGGTATCTCTTGTATTTAGGTTAATAAAACATAAACAGAAAAAATGAACTAAAATGATAGAAAATAAATAATCTGAATCCACAGAACCCACTATCTATCCTAAAGAAATTTAATATCACGACCCAAGCCTACACCCTGGATGTGTCCAACACTCGAGAACCATTATTGGTCCTTAAGCGAACCCTCTTACTGGCTGACTACAAGCGGAAGACTAAGTCAAGCATACATAATGCTTAAATCTGAATTAAATTCATTAAGTTCAATAGCTCAACTCATAAGGTCTGGAAAATAATCAATAGAATACTTAAAGTTTGTAAAACAACTCAAGGAAAGTGAATACTAAAACATACCTCAACAATAACTATCTATGAGGCCTCTACTATTAAATAGGGATATCGGGACAAGACCCACGACATCTCAAAACTACTAAACTGGAAGTAATGTGAAGTCCTCCAGAATACAAAGAGGCTCAACGAAAGCCAACTAGAGTATAGAGTGATCTAAACAAAGCGCCCGATGATATTTTTGAACATATGTATCTGCATCATAAGAGGATACATGTCAAATAACATCAGTTCATTGAATGTACGAGTATGCAATGAAAACTGAAAACATAGATAACTTAACTTACAAGATTGGAAGAGTACTCATCTTAACTAAACTCATTAAAAAAGCAGTAACAAAAGAATTACATGTTTAAAGCTTCATAAATGATAGATATGAACTCAAAAATGTATATAAAAATACAATAAAATACCTTTTACTCTTATTTGGGATATTCTCTAACAGACAACCATCACTATAAGCTACGTGATGATGCATCATCTCGTCCACGCTGTCAGAACTGTCCTATACCTTGCTGGAGTATAGAACACCTCAACTAAGTGGGTCCACTAAGTTATGCCTAACGCACTAAGGATTCACCTAAAACGTGTTATCTTTTACCCATGTTGGCTACATGGTCTATGACGAATGTGAGTTGTCTGAACTTATTACCATATTGGTGCTCAATACTACTCCCAATAAATATATACTTGTGCTCAAATGTATAAAACATGTTCTTTCTCTGGTTTGAGATAATTGCTCATACTATCCTCATAAAAGAGATAAATGCTCTAAAATATCCGTGAACTCATAAACTCGTTTAAAAATCAAAGTTTCTATGTTCTCAAAATATTACTCCTTCTTTATATAAAAATGAAACATTTGGGAATATTTAGTTCCCTTTAATACAAGAGAAATATCAAACTTAAATACTAAGCTGAATCTAACTATGTCTGAAATAAGCCTCTAAACTGACTAGAAATGTTGGGACATACACCAACTAGATGTAGCAAAACTGAAACTAAAGCTAAAAACAATAAAGATAAGTATGTCACTAGTCCTTGGAGAATGAGGACTCACCACTCAGGCTATTGAACTGAAGATCGGGAACCGATCTAAGCGTGATCTGACTACTAAGGGCCTGAACCTATGTCACGAGAAGATGTACCACAATATATGCATCAGTACTTGAAAGGTATTGAGCATACGAGATAGAGTAAAACTGAAATAAACATATATCTGAACAAAGCAATGAAGCAATGAAATAATTTGAACATGATATAGATGTTAAATACTAAACTAACTGAATGCAATGACCAAATTCATAACATGATGAGACTGTAATACTGACTGTACTGAAGTGGTCAATGCATTAGAGATTGACTGAGCTGTGGGAGCTACTAATAACCGATAATAAAATCACATGAGCAAAATGTGGAGTCCGATGCATACGCCCCATCGAGAGGACCCAATATACCCGGCCAAAGGTATAAAGGCATGCTAGTGTGTCACTAAAATGATGCCACGGAGGTGACTTACAACCTACGTGGCTCGTAGTTCTGGGACTATATGGGTACGCTGAACCCTAGTCCAACTCGATATTATGCTACTCTCAATAGATTAAGTGATTATGACTGAATTTCTGTAATATACTGGATAGCTCAAACTGACATGCAAACTAAGAATGTGCATATATAAACTGATAATGGCACATTCACATACTCAGGCATGTATATCTAAAATAACTGAAATATCTAAAATATCTAACCTAGCATGTGTAATTCAAGAAGTAAAGAAATACATAGCTAGGGTTCTGGAATTCATGCAATAGACTGAGTAATAACATAATAATCTGATTTAGAATATGTAAATAACTAATTCATGATAATCTACTGAAGTTCTAGAAACCCTAGGTATAGATAATATTAAGGGAATCAAGAATTTGACTGAAAACTAGGAACCCAATGGGTGAAAGGAACCCACTAGTGAAATCCCACATATCTGGTAACGAATTCCACGGAGAAATCTTTTGATTTCGGGGTTGGAACTATTGGAATCTTGTTGTGTTCTTGAATTTGGGTTCTTGACCTCTTTTCTCCTCTTACACCACAAGTTTTCTAAGTTTTGTTTAATGATTTGACTTAGGTAAGTTCTAGTTATGTTTCTAGGCTTAAACTGACTAAAACCTCATAATTTAAGGTCTAAACGATGTAGTTTAGGGGTCCAACGAAATAAAAAAAAACCAAAAGACCCTCGACTTAACTACTGTCGGAGTGACCGACAGATGTGGTCAACAGACCATGGTCCTACCTACGGTCTGTCCTGGTCATTCATCGATTGGCTCAGAGACTGGGATTAGCGAACCACGACCCACGGACCATGGTCCCACCTACGGTCTATAGGGCCTGGTCGTGGATCAAAAATCTTTTGGCTTTTTGGGGACCTTTATCCATGAACCATGGTCCCAGTTACGGTCCGTAGGTCCTGGTCGTGGGTCAACCATTAGCTGAATTTTTTGAGGCTTTAGGGAGGAGGGTTGCAGTGACCATCCACGGATTACTAGCACGAACCGTGGGTCACCCTACGGTCAGTAGGTTGTGCACGTAGGTGGCACCTGTAGCTTCTGAAGTTCTGTCGTTTGTTTTGTTTTTATATACGAAGTGTTACATTATCTCCCCCTTGGAAACATTCGTCCTCGAATGAAGACTACACTAGCTGAAATGGAGGGAGAGAGATGTAATCCCTACCACTAAACACTAGAAACTGATTTTTGATTGAACAAAGTTCCATGAACATGCAATACGCTGAAAATACACGTACAAACTGAAGGAACATGATAATAAAACTGAATTTACGCATGAATGACAAAAAAACAGAAGAGGAACTATTATCTCAAGCTGGAGTGGAATCGGAAGGAAAGAGGTGAAGATACTTGGCCTTTATGGCTGCTTCTGCTTCCGAAGTAGCTCCCTCTACGGACTGACTCCTCCATAAAACCTTGACTGAAACTACTTCTTTGTTTCTCAACCGTCTAACCTAACGATCAAGAATCTTAACTGGTACCTCTTCATAAGTGAGACTATCTTTCACAACCACACTTTCCAAAGGCACAATCGATGCTGGATCACCCACACACTTCTTCGAAAGCGAAATGTGGAAAATAGGATGCACTGCGGCTAGTTCTATTGGCAACTCTTACTCATAAGCCATTTTAATAACCCTTTTCAAGATCTTGAAAGGGCCTACATATCTAGGACTGAGTTTCCCTTTCTTGCCAAATCTCATCACCCCTTTCATAGGTGACACTTTCAGAAAAACCTAATCATCAACTTAGAAATCTAGTTCACTTCTCCTTACACTTGCATAAGATTTCAGGCGACTCTAAGTTGTCTTAAGTCTATCTCTAATGAGTTGCACTTTCTCCATAGCTTCATGAACTGAATCTGGTCCTATCAAGGTTGTTCCACTTACTTCAAACCAACCAATAGGAGATCTACATCTACGCCCATACAATGCCTCATAAGGGGCCATCTGAATGTTGGAATGATAACTATTATTGTAGGCGAACTCTATAAGAGAAAGGTGATCATCCCAACTGCCCTTGAAATCGATCACACGAGCTCTCAACATGTCCTCTAAGGTCTGAATGGTACGGTCTGGCTGCCTATCCTTCTGCGGATAAAATGTTGTGCTAAGATTAACTTGAGTACCATACCTTTCTGAAACGACTTCTAGAAATAAGAGGTAAACTAAGGACCTCTATCTGAGATGATAGACAAAGGAACCCCATGCAACCTCACAATCTCATTAATGTAAAGCTTGGCATAGTCCTCCGCTGAATCTATAGTCTTTACCGCCAAAAAGTGTGAAGACTTAGTAACTCTGTCAACAATCACCCAAATGGAGTCATGCTGCTTGCGGGTATGAGGTAAACCTGTAATGAAGTACATGTTGATCACTTCCCACTTCCAAGTGGGAATGTCAATCTCTTGTGTCATACCTCCGGGTTTGTGATGTTCCACCTTGACTTGCTGGCAGTTGGGGTACTTAGCCACAAAATCTGCTATATTCCTTTTCATACCATTCCACCAATAGACTTCCTGCAGATCACAATACATCTTAGTGGCGCCTGGATGAATAGAATATCTGGAGTTATGGGCTTCTGGAAGAATCTACTATCTTAACTCACCCACCTTAGGAACACCAAATAGACCCTGATAGCGAAGCACACCATCTCCCCCTTGGGAGAAAACCTCCACTCTCTGCTGGTGGATTGCACCCTTAAGCTTAAGCAATATTAGATCACAATCTTGCTTTTCCTTAACTTCCACTACCAAAGACTATTTTGACCCATTCTGAACTGTTACACCACCATTTGATATGCTCATAAGATGAACTCCTAAGCAATCAAGTCTGTGAACATCCTTAGCTAGTTCCTTTCTTTCTTCCTCAACGTGTGCTACACTACCCATAGACAGTCTGCTAAGAGCATCTGCTACTACATTGGCCTTACCAGGATGGTAATGCGTACTCATATCATAATTCTTGAGGAACTCTAGCCATCTTGTCTGGCGAAGATTCAACTCTTTCTAGGTGAACATCTACTGAAGGCTCTTATGATCTGTGAACACATCTACGTGAACACCATACAAGTAATGTCTCCAAATCTTAAGTGCAAACACCACTACTGCTAGCTCGAGGTCATGAGTTGGGTAGTTTTTCTCACGCACCTTAAGCTGTCTAGAAGCTTAAGTTATAACCTTACCTCGCTGCATCAACACACAACCTAGGCCGACTTTGGATGCATCACAATAATCACATAACCATCTAAACCCCCTAGTAGAGTCAATATAGGAGTTGTAGTCAACCTAGATTTCAATTTTGTGAAGCCTTTCTCACAATCATCTGACCACTGATACTTGACCTTTTTCTGAGTCCACTTAGTCAATGGAAAGGCTATGGATGAGAATCCTTCCATCAACTGTCTATAATAACCCGCTAGACCCAAGAAACTTCTGATATTTGTAGGAGAGGTAGGTCTAGTCTATTGTTTCACTGATTTTATTTTCTGAGAATCCACTTGGATCCCTTCACTAAACACTATATGCCCGAGAAAAGCAACTGACTGCAACCAAAATTCACACTTACTTAACTTAGAAAATAATTGGCGATCTTTGAGAGTTTACAAGACAACCCTTAAATGACTCACATGTTCTTCCTCACTTCTCGAGTAGATAAGGATATCATCAATAAAGACGATAACAAACAAGTCCAAGTACTGCTTGAACACTGTGTTAATCAAATCCATGAAAGCTGCCGGAGCATTGGTTAGTCCAAATGACATAACTATGAATTCATAATGACCATATCGAGTTCTGAAGGATGTGTTTAGAATGTCACTATCTCTGATTCTAAGCTGATGATAGCCGGATCTGCGGTCTATCTTTGAGAAGTGACTAGCACCCTGAAGTTGGTCAAACTAGTCATCAATCCTGGATATGGGATACTTATTCTTAATTGTGACCTTGTTAAACTGCTTATAATCGAAGTACATTCTGAGATATCCATCTTTCTTCTTTACAAACAACACTGGCGCACCCCATGGAAAAATACTAGGTCTGATGAATACCTTATCTAGAAGGTTTTTCAACTACTCTTCCAATTCCTTAAGCTCTACTGGAGCCATTCTCTAAGGTGGAATAGAGATAGATTGGGTATCTGGAAGGAGATAAATTCCAAAGTCTATTTCCCTTCCGGGATGGACTGTAAGAAGATCTTCTGGAAACACTTCTGGAAACTCATTGAATATAGGAACTGACGCAAGAGTTGGGATTTCGGAGCTAGAATCCTTAACCCATACTAGATGATAGAGATAACCCTTTAGAGATCATCTTTCTGGCCTTAAGGTAAGAAATGAATCGACCCATAAGCATTAAGCTACTACCTTTCCATTCTAAGATTGGTTCATCTGGAAACTGAAAACGAACATTCCTAGTTCTACAATCTATTGAGGCAAAACAGGAATGTAACCAATCCATGGCTAGAATAACATCGAAGTCTACCATTTCTAACTCTACAAGATCTACTGAGGTACTTTCTGAGAGACTGTGAAAGGGCAATTTCTGTATACCTGTTTAGCTATAACTGGGTCACCGAGTAGAGTAGAGACTGAGAAGGGTTCTAAGAGAGTTTCTGGACTAACACTGAATTGGACTGCTATATAAGGAGTTACAAAAGACAAGGTAGCCCCTGGATCTAACAATTCATAAACATCAAGATCAAAGACTCGTAACGTACCTGTGACTACATAAGAAGAATCTTCCTGATCTTGGCGAGCCTGAAGAGCATACAACTTTTTATTGCTTTGTCCGCCACCTGTACTAGATGAGCACCCTGCTGAGTCGGGCGACTCGCTGGTGCTGTTGAAATTGTAGACTGAGCTCTACCATTATTACCTCCTTGACCTTATCTAGAAGGACAATCCTTCAATCTATGACCAGACTGACCATACCCAAAGGATCCTTCCTTTCCTGCAAAGCACTCGCCCAGATGGTTCTTACCTTACTTAGGACAAGCTGGGTATCTTTTGGTACCTGACACGCTTCCCTGAGACTTAGAGCCTGACACCCTACACTTCTGATCTTGACTGAACTTGGACGATGGAACACTAGCTGAAGTAGGGGCTGGGGCTAAAACTTTTTACTGACCCTGCAAGCGATTTCCACCACCTGATTTCTATTGAGAAAACTCATAGTTTCCAGTCCTAGCCTTCTTATTCTCCTTGGCTTGTTCCCTATGCTTATCACCCTCAACCCGTTGAGCACGAGTCATAAGCCTAGAGATGTTCATATCTCCCAACAACATAGCATTCCTACACTCTATCTTCACCAAGTCTAACACTCCATAAAGAAACTTATTCATCTAGGCCCTGGAATCAGCAACCATGTGAGGAGCATACATGGAGAGTTGGGTAAAATTGAGCCCATACTCTTGGACTATCATGTTATCTTTCCTTAAGTTCATAAATTCCTGGGCCTTTACCTCCCTTAGCTCCCTTGGGAAAAACCTGTCTAGAAAGGTCTCACTAAAGCAATCCCAAGTAATAGGAGCTATATATGTACCCTCGCTCTCCTTCCACTAAGTATACCAAATATGAGCTACATCCTTAAGCTGGTAAGATGCCAACTCAACCCGGTCATTTCCAGTTACTTGCATCACTTCAAAGATGTTCTTGACCTCATCAATGAAGTTTTGCAGATCTTCTCCAACTTGCAATCCTAAGAACTCTAGTGGATTCATCCTAAACAAATCCCGAACTCTAGCTCCAACTTGCGATCCTAAGAACTCTAGTGGATTCATCCTAAACAAATCTCGAACTCTAGCTGCAACTGACCCAATATTAGAATTTACCTGAACTAGAACTCGCTGATTATTCTGGTTGGCCACACTCTGAGCTAATATCTAAATGGCGTTACAGAATTTTGCATTCGAGACTTCTTGATCTGGGACTTGAGGAGCTACGTTTGCGTTCCTAGCATTAGCTCTACCATGAGGCATGATCTAAAACGTCGAACATCGAGTTAGAACGAAATTAGATCATACCTTACGCACGATAGGAGTAACAAGAAAATGGAGATTTCCTAAAACACTCTGTAGCCTCGCTCTCATTAGATGTGGTGCGCACTACACACCCATGAAAATGACTCTACTTAGTGCAACTTTTCAAACATCCTAGGACACTTAAACCTAGTGCTTTGATACCAAGTGTGTCACACCCCGAGCTAACCCCTGAGACGCGGACATGGGACTTAGGACCACAAGTGATCCCAAGCTAACCCTATTGGAATGATCATGAGCATACTAAGGATAATAAACTGATAAATAACTATTGCGGAAAACTAAATCATGAAAATGAAAATGAAAGGGAATACCCATATACTAAACTGAATATATCTAAAACTGTGAGTTTAATACAAGAGAAATATCAAAATGAAATACTAAGCTGAATCTAACTATGTCTGAAATAAGCCTCTAAACTGACTAGAAATGTTGGGACATGCCCCAACTAGATCTAAAAAATTGAAACTAAAGCTAAAAATGATAAAGATAAGCATGTCACTAGTCCTCGGAGAATGAGGACACACCACCGATGTTGCTGAACTTGAGATCGGGAACCGATCTAAGCATGATCTGATTGATGAGGGCCTGAACCTATATCACGAGAAGATGTAGCGCAATAAATGTGTCAATACTTAAAAGGCACTGAGCATACGTGCAAGATCTCGTACTTTTTCTCAAATCGTGCAGAATATATGTGGCATAATATGGCATGGTTATATGAGGTGTATATGAATTTATATCATACATTGGAGATTAATATTGCAAGTAGGTGGCAATATCAAGGAACTAAACTAAAGTTTTAGGTCAAAGGGACCCCTCAAACAAAGTTCATGATAAAAGAAATGGCTCAGGTAGAACTTCGCCAGTTTGAAAGGTTTAACTTGTCCCATATCTTCTGGATAAGCCTAGTACTATAAATCATGCTAAGAATAGTGTCTTATGAGGTACTATAATAGCACAAGGGTCGTATGTTAAGTTTGGAAGTCAAGAAAATTAGTAAAACTAAAGTCAGCAAAAGTTATCGAAGTTTCTCTAATAATATTTTCTTAACTTTGGATAATATGTCTTGGATAATTTCTCCCAATATATATAGAGTTAGAATGCATATCACCCATTAAATCAAAGGCCTACAAGTCTAGTTTGCAATGCACAAAACCCCATATCCAACAGACATCGGAGTAAAAAGTTGACAGAATTCGGGTCGGGTAAAAAATGTGGTATGTCGGCTTACTCAACGTTTTAAGCCATGAAAACATTTCATTTTACTTCCAAACTAGAAATAAAGCCTAAGAGAGGGTTCCTATGGAGTACTGTCAGTTTTTGGCGATTTCTACCATTAAAGATTGCCCCCGTACCTAGAAACGTGATCGCTACACGTGGCAATCGTTTTCCCCTTCTATTAGCTGTGTTTGGAGCAAGTTTTTGAAGATATAAATTTGTAGTTATTGGTGTTTCTTCAAGTTTTACACTTGGTTAAATAAGGTAATCATCTTGGGACTCTTTTATGATTATTTTTATGAAGTTCTATGGACATTTCGTCAAGTTGAGGCCATTTGGCAAATCTGCCGATTTAAGAACAATTATGAACTGTTTATAGGTGTGTACCAGCTGAGTATATATAGTGTTTGCCAAGTTTAGGACGTAAGGAACAACTTTTTTGAAGAATCTATGGCCATTCGAGCGTTCATTGAAAACGTATGTTAAGGCGAAGCTACGTCCCTCATTTTAGCACCACTCCTAGGAAATTCCAAAAACGCCGAATGTGATATTTTGCTATTCTCTTGATAGAAAGACCTTCAGTGTGAAAGGCATTGGGATCTCAGCTGAATTATTTCATGATTCTGTTATTTTTATATTTCACTCGTTCTGATAAATAGAGTGTTCGACATCTACATGTCATTTTATCAGTTTTCTTGATTATATGTCCGCATGTATGAATTCGTATGCTTCCTTGGGTGATGTGAATTAAAATGTTATGAGACTCTTACTACTTGTGACCAGCTCTCTTTCTCCACTAAGGTTATTATTTAAAAAAAATCTTTAAAGTAGCTCACGACCTTCAAAACTCTTAAAGATAATTTAAATGTAAACTATTAGAACACTTGGTTTTTGAAATATTTCTTTTATAAATTATCTAGGAACCAAGTTAGGAACTCAGTAAGTCACCTTAAACTTGTTATGAATATCAACAAGGTTAGGTTAACCTTCTAAAATTCGAGTTAACTTTTCAAGCTTATTTGGAAGAACATATCAAATTCCATGAGATTGTTATATGTTATACGAAAGATAGTATGGGGTTATGAGAACAAGACTACAAACGGGCCAAGATTGGCAACATGACAACAGTAACTCATAGGTGTTATAAATCCACGACATGAAATGTTGTCCATTCTACTCCCGAGCTATAATCGGGAGGTATAGGGCCTATTGCCTATATTTATACGTATGAGACACAGATGGCCACAAGTTGGCGAATATGATCCCAGTTCGCTACCGTAAAGCACCACCATTGCTAGCATTTGGTTGGGTACGTCATGCATTTGCATCTATATATATATATGTTTCACGACATACGATAATACGAGCATACCATGCATATTTAAGTAGTAGGGGGTTAAAGGTTAGCCATAGAGATTATTTGGGTTTCAGTTTTAGGTGGTATCTCTATTACCCTTTTACAATAAATGTTTATGATGTTACTTTTCGCTTTACATACCAGTACATTTTTATTTGTGACGTCCCTTAGCCTGGGGATGTTGCTTTTTATTTTGTGTGAGCAGGTACACGCAGGGACTCTAATTGACCCACCCGCTAGGATTCAGGTTCAGCTGTGAGTTGGTAAGCTCCATCTTATCTTGGGGCTATCAGAGGATGTTTACTTTTGTTGTACAGTTTGGCTATAGTCGGGGACTTGTCCCGACAGTGCTTATGTCACTCATAGAGGCTATTGTGGACATAATATTCTGGGTTTTCTTTTTGTATGTTTCAACCTCCAGCCAATAGTCTTGGCATGTATATTTATGTATGTGTGTAAGTAGGTATGTTTTCGGTTGTGACCTCATAGGCTAGATAGTACATCTTTATTTTTTTCTTTTTTCGGTTTGTCTACCATTATTTGTAGGGTTATTCTCTTTCAGGTCAGGACCTCTGGGTCCAGGCTTCACTTTATAGAGGTTGTGCTTCCCAATGTTTTTTCCTCACAAGTTGGTTTAACTAGTATGTTTCAGTGGGTAACTAGATGTATTAGGGTATCGAGTGCCAGTTACGCCCCCTATTTCGGGGCGTGACAAACTTGGTATCAGAGCAAGTCGTATCCCAGGGGGTTCCACAAGCCGTGGCTAGTAGAGTCTTGTTTATGGGTGTGTTGTGCACCACACTTATAATCAAGAGGCTACGGAGCATTTAGGAATGGTTACATTCATTAAACTAATAGATCATGCTATAGTGCAAAAGTATAAGAACATTTGAAATCTAAATCGTGCTTTATGTTTCTTATCTAACCGCCTACACTCACTTCGAATATGGCATATCGAGAGATAGGTATGGATCCAAGGGAATGTACTAGTCGTTCCCCACTGGGTCAAAGTGATTGATTTCCCTCGGAGGCACATGGTGGATCTCTAGTACCCCTAGTTCCAGCCTCCCCAGCACCTGTTCAAGCCTGCGGAGATGCACTAACCCCAGCCTCACTAGTTCCATTGGTACTTGAGGAAGCTACAGACATAGGACCTCCAGTACCTATTGTTCCTCCACCAGAGATCTCTGGGGAGCAGGGGATAGAGAGGCAGTTCAGTTGTTGACTAGGATGGTTTTTATTCATGAGCGACAACTGGAGTCAGGAGTAGATATTTAGAGAGACCGGTCGGAAAGTTTGAAAGTATGAGAGTTTTTTCATTTGTCCCCTCTGTTATTTACATGATCTAGTCTTACTGAGGATCCCTAGGACTTTATAGACCATATATATAGAGTATTGAGGGTGATGCATGCCTCCATCACAGAGGTTGTGGAGTTGGCTTCTTTTCGGCTACGTGATGTAGCCATCCTTTAGTATAAGGAATGGGAGAGATCTAGAGGACCTGATTCTCCACCAGCAGAGTGGGAGGGTTTTTCTGAGGCCTTCCTTGCCCACTATTTTCCACGGGAAGTTCGAGAGGCCCTCTTGACCAGTTTATCAATCTGAAGCAAGGAACCATGAGTGTGAGGGATTATAACCACATGTTTAATTATTTGGCAAGATATGCAACAGATATTGTACGTACCATGAGAGCCAGAGTTCATCATTATATTGATGGTTTGGCAGATCACTAGATCAGACAGTGTAGGGTATCATCCCTATCAGATGATGTAGATATTTCCCGCATACAAGCTTTCACTCAGACTACAGAGGACCTTTCTAAACGGATTCGTGATACCCGCAGGGATAGGGAGCAGAGTAAGAGGGCCCGTACTATGGGGTCATATAGGGAGCCACATGGTAATTTTAGGCCCCCTTTCAATCGATATCCACCTCGGCCAGCGGGTAGTGTCTCACCACAAGTGCAGGGACCACGGTTTGATCGTTATAGTCAGTCAGGACCAGGTCAGAGCTCAAGCCAGCCTGAAGATCGTCGACAGGATCGTTTCGTACATATAAGACATCCCACTCCTCATTGTACATAGTGCGGTAAGCCACACACTGGGTAGTGTAGACAGGGTTCAGGTGCATGTTATCATTGTGGGCAGACAGGACATTTTATTAGTCGGTGCCCGAGGTTGAGCAGAGGTGATCTAGCTCAGCCTTTAGGATCCACAACAACATTTTCACCCTCAGTTCGTGCCCCACAACCAGGACCACAGTCTACTCAGGATCTTGGTAGAGGGAGAGGTGAAGGAGATACAGGTTCGAACGGTGGTCAGAACCACTTTTATGCACGACAACAAGATTCAGAGGCATCCCTTGATGCTGTTACAGGTATATTTGCGATATCTTTTCAAGCTATTTACGCATTGATAGACCCTGGCTCTACATTTTCATATATTACTCCATTTATTGCTAGTAAGATTGACATAAAATCTGAGTTGTTGCCACAACCAGTTGAGGTGTCTACACCGATTGGAGATTCTATTTTAGCTAGTCGTGTCTATCATGGTTGTACATTATTAATTAATGATCATCCAACCTCTGTTAATTTAGTTGAGTTGATTATGTTAGATTTTGATGTTATCATGGGTATGGATTGGTTGGCAGCTTGCTATGCTAATATTGATTGTCGTGCAAAGATAGTCCAATTTTACTTTCCAGGTGAGCCAGTCCTTGAGTGGAAAGGTAATGCAGCCACACCTAAAGGTAAGTTTATTTCATACCTTAGGGCTCGGAAGTTGATTGCTAAAGGTTGTATATACCATATGGTTCATGTACAGGATATTGATAAGGAGCCCATGACTCTTCAGTCAATTCCTATCGTGAATGAATTTCCAATGGTATTACCTGATGATCTTCGAAGAATTCCCCCTGAAAGGGAAATTTATTTCGCTATAGACTTGCTTCCTGATACGCAACCTATATCAGTTTCAGGTGGTATCTCTATTACCCTTTTACAGTAAATGTTTATGATTTTACTTTTCGCTTTACATACCAATACATTTTTATTAGTACTGACGTCCCTTTGCCTGGGGATGCTGCTTTTTATTTTGTGCGAGCAGGTACAAACAGGGACTCTAATCGACCCACCCGTTAGGATTCAAGTTCAACTGTGAGTTGGTAAGCTCCATCTTATCCTAGGGCTATCAGAGGATATTAACTTTTGTTGTACAGTTTGGGTATAGTTGGGGCCTTCTCCCGACAGTGTTTATGTCACTCATAGAGGCTATTGTGGACACAATATTCTAGGTTTTCTTTTTGTATATTTCAACCTCCGGCCAATTTTCTTGGCATGTATATTTATGTGTGTGTTTAAGTAGGTATGTTTTCGTTTGTGGCCTCGTCGGCTAGATAGTACATCTTTATTTTTTTATTTTTTTTGATTTGTCTACCATTGTTTGTATGGTTATTCTCTTTCAGGTCATGACCTCTAGGTCCAGACTTCACTTTTTAGAGGTTGTGCTGCCCAATCTTATTGCCTCACAAGTTTGGTTTAGCTTGTATGTTTCAATTGGTAACTTGATGTATTAGGGTATCGAGTGCCAGTTACGCCCCCTATTTCAGGGCGTGACAATATGGGATAGAGTAAAACTGAAATAAACATATAACTGAACTAAGCAATAAAGCAATGAAATAATATGAACATGAAATAGATGCTGAATACTGAACCAACTAAATGCAATAACCAAATTCATGACATGTTGAGACTGTAATACTGATTGTACTGAAGTAGTCAATGCAATAAAGTTTGACTGAACAATGTGAGCTACTAATAATTGATAATAAAACCACACGAGCTAAATGTGGAGTTCGATATATACGCCTCATCGAGAGGACTCAATATACCTCGCTAAAGGTATAGAGGCATGTTGGCGTGATTATTAAAATGATGCCCACGGAGGGGACTTACAACCTATGTGGCTCGTAGTTCTGGGACTATATGGGTATGATGAACCCTAGTCCAACTCGGTATTACGCTACTCCCAATAGATTAAGTGATCAACTGATTATGACTGAATTTCTATAATATACTGGATAGCTCAAACTGACATGCAAATAGAGAATGTGCATATATAAACTGATAATGACACATTCATATACTGAGGCATGTATATCTGAAATAACTGAAATATCTGACCTAGCATGTGTAATTCAAGAACTAAAGAATACATAACTACGATTCTGGAATTCATGCAATAGACTGATCAATAACATAATAATCTAATTTGGAACATGTAAATAACTAATTCATGATAATCTACTGAAGTTCTAGAAACCTTAGGTCTAGATGATATTAAGGGAATCAAGAATCTGACTGAAAACTAGGAACTCAATGGGTGAAAGGAACCCACTAGTGAAATTTCACATACTTGGTGACAAACTCCACGGAGAAATCTTTTGATTTCGGGGCTGGAACTGATGGAATCTTGCTGCATTCTTGAACTAGGTTTCTTGACAATTTTGTCCTCTTACGCTCTAATAATTTTAAGTTTTGATCAATGATTTAACTTAGGTAAGTTCTAGTTGTGTTTCTAGGCTTAAATGGACTAAAACCTCATAATTTAGGTTCTAAACAACGTATTTTAGAGGTCCAACGAAATAGGAAAAGACCAAAAGACCCCCAACTTAACTACTATCAAAGTGACCAACGGACCTGGTCTACGGACCGTGGTCTTACCTATGGTCCGACCTGGTCATTCGTCGATTGGCTTAGAGACAGGGATCTCAGAACCACGATCCGCGAACCGTGGTCCCACCTACGGTCCATAGGTCCTTGTCGTGGATCATACATCTTTGGGTTTTCTGGGGACCTTAACCCACGGACCGTGGTCCCACCGATGGTCCTGATCGTGGGTCAACCTTTAGTTTAATTTCTTTAGGCTTCTGGGAAGAGGGCCGCAGTCACCATCCACAGACCACTAACGCAGATCGGGGGTCACCCTACGGTCCATAGGTTGTGCCCATAAGTGGCACCTGTAGCTTCTGAAGTTCTGCCATTTGTTTTGATTTTGGATACGGGGTGTTACAAATATTGGCATGAACAAATCACTCAAGAATGTACATGCCTAACATATAGCAACTCAATAAGTAGGAATAGAATTTCAAAAGGATAGGAACTCAAGAACTCAAAATCAACTCAACAAAAGCTTTTGAACTTTTCTCTTAAACTCACTTTAGTTTGGAATGTAATTAAGAAATGTGATTAGAAAATGTAGGATCTCTGAAGGATTAATGGAACCTTTAGGAGCTAGTACAAGCAAGGGAACATAGTCATGATTCAAAGGAACACATTTCAAAAGAAACACAGAAAGAAAAAGGAACAGGCGACCCTGGCACACTGGTGGCGCGTCGCCCCGGGCCTGAACTTCAGAAGTCGGGCCTTGGCACACTACTGGCGTGTCGTCCTAGGGCTTGAACTACTGAATCCATGCCTTGGGGCTATGGTGGCGCGCCACCCCAGGCCCCTACCCATAAAATACAACAAATTTTTCTACTCAAATTAGGGTCCTAACTCATCTAGAATTGGGCGATTCCTTCTAAACTCTTCTTTATTCTCAAATCCAACATGAATTCATAGAAATTTCATACACTACCTTTCAAAAATCACAACTCATACTCAAGATCCCCAACTCAAGAAACTCAAAACTTCCATTGTTAAAGAATGAAACTATAATCAAGAACTACCCAAGAATCTCTTAATATAAAGATTTCATGGATGAATTAGATGTATGGAGTGAGGAAGAACAAGTCCAACACTATGAGAAGCCTTACATACGTGGAAAGAACAAAGGTTCTTGGTGAAAATTGATGGAACCTGAAAGAACGCTTGAAACCTAGCTTTTCTTCTCTAAAGATCAAGGCCTAGCGCCAATAGTGCCACCAGGCCTAACTTTGGATGTTCAAGGTTTGGAGCCCTATGCGAGCAGTGCACGGATTGTTAGGTTGATTCTTTTCTTTGTTTTATCCGACACGTACTCCTTTAAGTTGTGTCCATGTTTTCCTTCCTCGTATTAACTCCTATAGGCTCCATTTACTTTTGAAAAATCCCTGCATATCCTAATTATATGTCCTAATGCACATTCAAAACTAAATTGATATTAAAAGGAAAGTTCAAGAGGTTTATGCAGTTATTATAGAGAGTTCTTTTTAACCAGCAACGATCTTAAGAGTTTATGATTTCAGGATATTTCAGAGTAGTTACCTCTTTAAAACAATTATTTTGAGTAATCACCTCAAAACAGAGAAAGAGTATTTCCACTTAAGCATGAGTATATATATTTTTTGGGAGTAGTATTGAGCACTAATATGGGGATAAGTTAAGACAACTCACATTATTCATAAACCATGTAGCCAACATGGGTAAAGGATCATACTTTTTAGATGACTCCTTATTGATTTCGAGCATAGCTTAGTGGATCCACTTAGTTGAGGTGTTCTATACCCGGTAAGGTATAAGACAGTTCTTGCAATGTGGCAAGATGTTGAATCATCGTATAGCTCATAGTGATAGTTGTTGGTTAAAGAATCTCCCAAATAAGAGAAAAAAAAGTAAATTATTGTATTTTTATATAGATCTTTGAGTTGGTATTTATTTATTAACCTTTGAACATTTCATCTTTTATTATATCTTTTGTATCGAGTTAAGTTCAGGTGAGTATTCTCCAGTCATATCATTTCAGCTATCTATCCATTATTTTTCTTTACATACTCATACATTCAATATACTGATGTCATTCGACCTACATCTTATTATGATGTAGATACATGTGTTCAAGGTCATCAACATGCGCTTCGTTGAGATTACTTGCACTCCAATTAGCTTTGGCGTTCCTCCTTGCTTTCCGTAGGATTTCACATTTATTTTCTTGTTATTATTGAGTTTTCATGGGTCTTTTACTAACATCTATCCTAGTATTAGAGGTTTCATAGAGTTGAGTTGA
The DNA here is from genome assembly GCF_019186545.1 of Solanum stenotomum. Taxonomy (NCBI): domain Eukaryota; kingdom Viridiplantae; phylum Streptophyta; class Magnoliopsida; order Solanales; family Solanaceae; genus Solanum; species Solanum stenotomum. The sequence goes on along the minus strand of NC_064287.1, from coordinate 6,117,823 downwards.
TGAGTCTCTAAAAATGTAAGTATTTCCAGACATTTATTGAGTTGAGTTTAAATTGAGACTATTTAGTTAATTATGCATTTAAAGTTTCCTATTTTCTTAAGTAAGTCTTTCGCTAAGCAGTCAGCCATGCCAAGGGTTAGTTTGGAGACCATCAATGGTTCTCAAGTGTCGGCCATGTCCAGGGTGTAGAAGGATAAGAAGAAGGAGAAGGAGGAGAAGTAGGAGGAGAAGAAGGGGAGGAGGAGGAGGAGGAGGAGAAAGAGGAGGAGGAGGAAAAGAAGTAGAATAAGAAGGAGAAGAAGGACGAGAAGAAGAAGAAGAGGAAAGAGAAGGAGATGAAGAAGGAGGAGAAGGAGAAGGAGGTGGAGGATAAGAAGGAGAGGGAGGAGGAGGAGGAGAACGAGAAGAAGGAAGAGGGAGAAGAAAGAGGAGGAAGAAAAAGAAGGAGGAGAAGAAGGAGCAGAAGGAGGAGGTGGAGAAGAAGAAGAGTTAACTTTCAATAGAGATCAATTGTTCCGTTTTCTTGAAAGTGTAAAGTTTGATTATATTGATCTTAAAAGCTGCAAAACTTAAACTCATAAAAAGAATAGCACCTTAAAGGACCAGGTTGATCAACTTGATTCACTGAATCAAAACTTGAAATCTGAAATTTTGATCTTAAAAACTGCAAAACGGAAACTGATAAAAAGAATAGCACCTTAAAGGAGTAGTTTGATCAACTTGATTCACAAAATCAAAACTTGAAATATGAAATTTTGAAGTTGTCCATTATTGAAAAAGGAAAAGGAGTCATGAGTGAAGATCAGAAAAAGATTGAATTACATTTTAAGGAGTGTAAAATTGATTTTTTTGTGAGAAAGAAAAGGTGAGAAAATTGAATCTAGAAGAGTCTAGGTTGAAAATGGACCTTGAAAAAGCTAATAGATGGACTAAATCCTCTAGAATTGTTAAGATTGAATGGTAGGGTGCACTATGAGAAGTCTGGTACAGAATTCCATAAAAAAAATATTATCTCTGAAGATTTGTACTATATTTGTGGTAAAATTGGTCATCCAACTAATAAGTGTCCAATTGGTAATAATTTTAGAAAAATAAATACTAAATTGTCAAATGGAAACATACTTATATATGTTAACAGAAACATGTCCACTAACATGTTGTCTTGATGGGCAAGAAGAAAATTTGATTCACCCTTTTGATGATAAGAAAGGATCCAAGCTTATCTAGATTCTTAAGAATAACCCTTAAGTTGTTTTGCAGGTGAAGCTGAAAGGAAGCAAGCGATATTGATTCATATATATTGCTTGCTTAAGGCATATGACTGAAAACAAACAAAAATTATTTCACTTACTTCACAAAAAAGGGGGAATATGTCATTTAGAGATGAAAAAAATGTAGTGCATGTGTAAGGGGGAAGCAAGTGACATAATTTTCCAAAAAAAAGGAGTGAAGATGAAAGTGAAATTAATGAGCGTGCATTGAAATATGTTGTACCACTTGATCCAACTATTGAACAAACTAGGGGCACATTGATAGGGGGGACAACGAATCTTGAAACTGATTCATCCACAAAAGTATATGGTTGATGGGTCACATTGTTATTAATTTCGATGAATCGAGCAACAATTGATGAATTCTAACACTAATTAAGTAGGGAGCATTTTGAAAAGAACAGGTTAGACTTGGAGATTATTAAGATTTCATAAACTCCCCTCTTTTACATATATATATATATATATATATATATATATATATATATATATATATATGATATATATATATATATGATATATAATATGATATGATTATTATGTTGCATGAAGTCATTAACCGACTGTCTTGGTGATAGCCCCAATGGTAATGAATTGTTTAACTAATCTCTCTAGCTAGTATGTTATAGGGTTGACATAACTTTTCAATGATACCAAAAGGGAGAAGATAAGAGTTGTGTAGTGTTTATAACCCATTGACTAACCTATTTCATGCTTTAGTGTTTTACAAGTAAAGTTGTTTGAATGTACAAAGATAAGAGATTTTTCCTCTTCAAAAAGGGGAAATTTATTGGGATTTATGTAATTTTGATGATTGATAAAGAAAGATGAAACACGTTAGTCAACATGGTGCAAAGGTGCATTGTCACAGACAGTTGAATTGGGGAAAACTTTCAAAATAAGTACAAAAATCAAGAAATGGATAATGTTAATTTCGTGATAAAACACAAGAAAACAAACAAGTGGTGAATTGAAGAGAAAGAATCAATGAGTTTGATTTGAAGTGGGAGTCTTAGGAGACAAGGAGTTTGAACTGAAGAAGGAATTTCACTTGAATTAGAACTTTTCAAATGAGTGTTGAACTGAAGAGTTGGAGTTCGACTATATATAACACAAAGAATAAATGAATTTGTTTTAAGGAAAGAGTCTAAAGAAACAAGGAGCTTGAATTGAAGAAGGACTCTCACTTGAAGTAGAACTCTAATTCAAAAGAGTTCAAGTGAATGGGGAGTTCAAAGTGAATAATAACTCTATGAAGAATTGTGCTTAAATGGAGCTGAAGTCGCCTATAATACTCGTGCACTTATAGCGCTAAAAGGGCAATTGGAAAACTTACTTCACAAGTGCTACCAGTAGGCTGAATGAACACATTGAAGAACCAAGTCCTATTACAACGTTTATATATTAGGAGGTTTTCATCGAGTAGTAGTATTGATGTATCTTTAGTTCAATGTGTTATAAACTAAATTAGGAGTGTTGTTTTCAAGTTGGGATAACTTGAAAACTTGGGAACACATACCTTGGGAGGCTTGTAATCTTTTTTATGTTGAGCCTCAATGATATAGTGAAGCTGGAGTTAAATCTTCTAGGGGTAAAGGTTGTGATTTTTTATACCTTTTTGAGCCAGGTGTTTTCCACGTAAAATACTATGTTTTAGTTACTATTCTTATTGCTTTGTTGGAATACGTTAGGCAAATTGCTTCACACTTAGGCGAAAAGTTAAAGTAAGTAAATTACTAAGTCGTGCAGACTATCATAAAGTCACTTTCACAAACACTCAATCACTTTTCACATCAAAACATTACCATATAAGAGAAATCAGATGATGTTTGCATATGTCTAATAGTTGTTAAGAAAAGATGTATATTCTCAATTTTGTAATGTAAATAGCTAGGACCCATGGGGGACTCACAAAGTCTATATATCGTACAAGACAATATTATACCAGGAAATGCCCTTTATGGTCAACATACTATATCGATAAGCCTTTACAAGTCAATATACTGGTTGACCCTTTACCAAGATTTATCCTTTTATTTCCTCAATATGAATGCCTGATACATGAAAAATAAATGCCAATTAAAAAACGACAATCCATATATTGGATTCAAATCCTAAGTACAGATAATCAAAAGCAACCCAAAATAATCAACAAGCCAAGAAGGACAATGAGAAAATAATAAAATAATCATTTCATATGATATCTTTAAAATATCAATAGTTTTCCTATATATTAGTGACAACACAAGCATTTTTACCAATGCTACAGCTAGAAATCAAGTTCACGTAGTCATATAACATAACAAATCACGAATACAGTATCCATTACCAATAACATGATAGCAGTACTCGCATAATTTGCTCGTCATCCCATTTATACGGGACACCCATCACCCTTTTCCATTTACACATTCAATCAATACACTAACACTTTGAAAAGAGTCAAAGAAAGTTTCAACTTGCCTTAAACGCCTGGAAAGTCAATTTATGGCCTTGCCGTTCCATAGATCTTATGAACAGTCTCAATCTGGTCGAATACATAATCTAGATGATAAAACGAATTTGTAGACTCATATTGCTATACTTTTATCCCGGGCCAAACAAGTTAACCTCAAGCTCCAAAGGAAAAAACAATGATTTTCATTACAATTTAGTTACTCATACAGTGGGAACTCAAATCTTAAATTTCATCAACACTGAGTTCAAATTGACCCCAAAATCATCAAAATACGATTTCTTAATTTCGGCTATAACTATTTATTTTCATGTACACATATCTGAACGATGAAATAATCAACAAATAAGAAATGTGATACCAAGATCGGTTTACCCATAATATAACTACCTCAAATATGAAATCTCATTTTTTAAAAATGAGTCTTTATCATGTCCAAATCAAAGTAATACGATTTCAATTCCTCAATTTTTTTATGTAACCAGCAATTTAATTTTCACTAAAAAGACCGTAATATCCTTATATGACCTTCGAAATGCACCATTTTATTTTTACTATGAGTCCTAAATAATGATATGGATCTCCTCATTTAATTAAAACTCAATTTCATGTTCATATTCCCAAGGAGATGAAGTCTCAAGATAAAATTTTTTATCTCTATAATTAAAAATGGATCTTTCAGTTGTCACATTTTAATGCTAAAGCAAAGGAGAACGCACCCAAAATGTTCACAATTCATCTGAAACTCATTGAAACTACATCAAAATTTGCGGACAAGTCCAAACTCATCATATAAACAAGTTGGCACTTTGAGATCATGAATCTGAGCTAGTTAAGTCAATTATTTGACAAAGGTCAACTCTTAACTTTAAATTTAACTAGAATGCAATTCGTTCGTCCGAAGCTCATCCAGAACCTCCAAGACACAAACTAAATATGATCAAATGATCTTTCTTGCTAAACCAAGTAACATGAAAAAAATTGATTTAGGTTACAAACAAGAATTTCAAGACTACATATGTTAATTTCTCCATGTTGAAAATATAGAAGGAGAATACTATCTTTAGAGAATGCTCAAGTTTTATATAGGCTACTTAAGGACACTTAAGATGATTAGAATCATCAATTACATCTCTATTTATAGTAGTAAAATGTAAAACCAAAAGTCTTGCACAAATAACTAAATATATGTATCACAATTAACTAGATACATGTATTACAAACTCCTAAAGGACTTCTCGAAAAACTAAGAAACAATTTTGGAATACTAAACATTTATGTGGATACATTAATTCCAACACTTTCCCTTAATGCATTTGGTTGACAACTCCAATGCGTTCTCGAAGATAGCAAAATTTTTCTATAGGAAGTGTTATGGTGAAGATGTCATCAAGTTGTTCTCCTGTCTGGCAATAATGCAATTGAATTTCGCCTTTCTCTTGTGCTTCTCGAAAAAAATGATACTTGATGGAAATATGCTTTGATATTTCATGGTTGACTGGATTCTTGGCAATTGTAATTGCTGATTTGTTATAACAATAAAGAACATTCCCTCTTTTTTGTTTTTCGCCAATGTCTTCAAATATTCTCCTAAGCCAAATAGCCTGAGAAGTAGCTTTAGCTGCTGAGACATATTCTGCTTCGGCAGTGGATTGAGCAACAACACTTTGCTTTTTTGATAACCAAGAACAAATACTTGATCCAAATAAGAAAGCATAACCAGAAGTACTCCTCATGTCATTTATACTTCCTGCCCAATCACTATCAGAATAACCAATTAAGTTCAAATCTCCACCAAATTTGTATGTTCCTTGCAAGTAGCGTAGAACACGCTTTGCAGCTCCAAAATGCACTTGGCTTGGTTCTTGCATGAATCTGGATAATAAACTAGCAGCAAACATAATGTCAGGCCTTGTTGAAGTTAGATATATCAAACTTCCAATCAAGCTCCTATAAAGTGAGCTATTAGCTTTCTTTTCTCCATCATCTTTTCTGAACTTCTCAGTTGCTACTAATGGTATGGTCACAGACCTGCAATCCATCATTTTGAATTTTTGAAGAATACTTTTCGTATACTTCTTTTGAGAAATGAAAATTCCTTCTTTCACTTGAGAAACTTCGATGCCCAAGAAATAATTTAGCAAGATCACTCATTTCATAGGCTTGCATCATATCTTGCTTGAATTTTTGCATCATCTTCACATCATTTCCTGTAAAGAGTAGATCATCCACATAGAGACGAACAATGATAATGCTACCATTTTCTTTCTTCACATACAAAGTCGCTTCGATTTTACTTCTCTAAAAATTATTTTTCAGAAAGTATGTATCAATTTCATTGTATCAGGCTCTTGGATCTTGCTTCAGCCAATAAAGAGCTTTTTTAGCCTGCATACCTTCTCTTCTCCCCCTTGGATAAAAAATCCTTGAGGTTACTCAACATAAATCTCTTCATCAAGTTTACCATTAAGAAATGCAGATTTAACATCAAGTTGAAATATCTTCCATTTCTTTTGTGCAACAACACCAATTACAGTTCTAATTGTCTCAGGACGAGCAACTAGAGAGAAAGTTCCATAAAAATCAATTCCTGGTTTTTGTGTGAATCCTCTAGCAACCAACCTTGTGCTTTTGAATATCTCCTTCCTAATTGAGTTTGATTTAGCAAATCCATTTTAGACTTACAACTTATCTTTCTTTGGTATAGCCACATGCTCCCAAGTAATATTTTTTTAAATCATCCGAATTTCTTCTTCCATGGCTTTCTTCCAAAAATCATGTTTTATTGCCTCCTCATAATTTTTTGGCTCAACACCGGCAAAATTACATGTCTGATAAATGTCACTCAACATTTTTGTTCCTCTTGGAGGCGGTTCTTCATCATCTGAATATGAGATTTCTCCTCCTTGAGCAACATCTTCTTCTTCTTCATCCTCTTCTTGATTTAACACATCTAAAGATAAGATAGAAGTATTCTCTACCTTATTCTTAGTATGTTTCTCAGGAAGGTCTTGCACCATGTCTTTTTGCTTAAGAAGCCTCAAATTGTGAAGTTCAAGTGACAAAATCTTTTGTGTCAAAGCCATGAATCATCTACAACCTCATTTTTTAATGAATTGTAATGAAATTGCAAAGGAAAGTTTCTTTTTATCATCTTTATTTCAACAATGACTTGATTTGGCTCAATTTTATCATAAATCCTGCAATAATTATCTCTAAATACAAGCGAATAACCATTTTCCACGAGTTGACCAACACTAAGCAAATTTTCTTCCAAGTCAGGAACATAAAGAAAATCGTGAATTTGCTTACCGCTCCCTTTTATGTTGATCGAAATGGTACCTTTACCTTTTGCATCAACTAAGGCTCCATTCCCCATTCTCACTTTAGTAGTGATGCTATTATCAATTGAGAGGAAAGCCTTTTGATCTCCAGTCATGTGATTGCTACAACCACTACCAACATACCATTCATTGCCTTTTTTTTTGAAGTATCAGATTTAGAAGCAAAGAAAAGGGTTTCTTCCCTTTCTTCCTCCTGTTTTTCACAAAAATTTGCTTGCTCCCATTGCTTGTGCCATCAATCCTTCTCAATGTGGCCAAACTTTTTGCAAAAGTTACATTGGGGCTTGCCTTTGTGCCAACATTTTTCTGCATTGTGCTTAGTCCTATTGAAAATTTTACAAAAAAGACTAGTACTTTTCTCACCTTTTTCTTCAACTTTCTTAGAAGAATCGTCATGATCCTGCTTCTTTTTTGGATCGTAATTCTTCTTTTGTTGATTTTCTGAGAAATTTTGAAAATTCTCATTTGTTCTGGACTGGAAAGCCATCTCTTTGGGTTGATTTTCACGAAAAAACCTTCGCTTCTCGTGTGCATGAAATGATCTGACTAGCTCTTTCATAGAAAGCTTAGAAAGATCTTTTGTCTCCACAGTGAGAGCAGCAATGTACTCATACTTTTCTGTGACACTAATTAGAATCTTTTCCACAACTTGTCAGTCAGAAATTGTATCACTATGATTTCTCATTTCATTAATAATATTCATGACTGTTGTGCAATATTCATCTATTTTTTCAGATTCTATCATCTTCAAGTTTTGAAACTCTCTTCTAAGAGTTTGAAGATTTATAGTTCGTACCTTTTCGTCACCATACACTTCAATTTCCAAGTACTCTAAAGCTTGCTTTGCAGTCTCAGAAGTAGCAATTTTTGCAAAATATGGTCTTGAGACTCCCATTTGGATTTTGCTCAAGGATTTTGCATCTTGACGGTACTTAGCCTCAAGATTTTTCATCTCTGCTACTGAAAGTTCACCATCATTTTTTGGCTCTTCATAGCCATTTACAACAATAGTCCACAAACCTTCATCTTTTAGATGTGTTCTCATTCTTATCTTTTAGTATTCAAAATCAGTTCCATCAAAAAATGGAGTAAGAACAACTGAAGAATCAACACCTTCATTTGTTTTGGATGCCATATTTTTTCTTCACCTAACCCCAGATTAAGAATGAAAACTTGCTTTAATACCAATTTGTAGGAAATATAGAAGGAGAATACTATCTTTAGAGAATGCTCAAGTTTTATATAGGCAATTTAAGGCCACTTGAGATGATTAGAATCATCAATTACATGTCTATTTATAGTACTAAAATGTAAAACCAAAAGTCTTTCACAAATAACTAAATACATGTATCACAATTAACTAGATACATGTATTACAAACTCCTAAAGGACTTCTTGAAAAACTAAGAGACAATTTTGGAATACTAAACATTTATGTGGATGCATTAATTCCAACACTCCAATGCCTCAGAAGCACCACTGACCGTCCTACAAAATACATCAATATTTGGCAATCAGCACACCAAAGAGAGAAGGGGGAAATGTCAGAGTAAAGGAGGAAAATTGAAAGAACATACAAGCAACTAGCACAATGAACTTGGATAAACTTACCCTTCAAAAAGTAGTTTTATCTTCTCTCGCATATCTAAGATCCTCTCCTCGATTGTATTCTCAATCACAAATCTCACAATCCTAGAAATGTTAAAAATAAGAATAAGATACCTTGATTGGTATAGTTGGTTGAAGAAATACAAGCACACACATGATTGGTTTATGCTGCCCTATTCGATGGATTATATCCTGGGCTTGCCTCTCCACAACAGTATTCCACCAAGGATCCATCAAAAAAACCTATCAAAGTGCAAAAGGAAAGTGAAACATCAAGGAAAGTAGTCTGGGTCATTCAACGAAATATTATTAGTTCAAAATATATCTATTCTTTAGGTGCACGGAGATGAAGTTAAAACATCCCAAACAAAAATATAGTTTTAACTTGAAGAGATGAAGGAATCCAACATAGATTCAAATCCCTTGGTATTTGACAAGAAATGAAGAATACTTATTGACAAAGAGAGGAAAGGAAAACCTTACATGTGATACCACTGTAAGATTCAGGGAAAGACGTCCTGCTTTCAACCTCATAAGAAATATAATGCAATCTGGATAGTTGGTAAATCTTGGAATTGCAGAATCTCTTGAAGTGATAGTAATGGTTCCATCTAATTAAACACAACTAATTGAAACATATACAGTACGAAGAAATTACGTTGAACTAACTCCAAAGCTTGAGACCAAGATGTTGATTCACTTGACCTGAGGAGTTGATCCTTTGTTTCATTGGATTGCATATAGTCATCATTTAGATTTTGAACACTTTGGTATATATTTGGGATAGAGCCAACTCAATTGGTTTGAATGCGGCTCATAAAAATTGCAATTGGAAGTTCAACTAAGATCATAAGAAAACAAAAAAAGCCCTTTCCACCTTCAGCAAAGACAACTCTATTGGTTTTAGTGTCAATTGTAAGCTTCAAACTGCATTTTTCTCCTGAGAACAAAAACATTTTAGTAAGACCAAATTTCTGATTTTAGTACTACTTTAAAATACTCATTTTGTCCCTATTTATATGTGAAAACAGTCCAAAAGCAAGCTTTTCAATTTTGATCGTAAACTCAGGCTTGAATTTTTAAATATTTTGATAATATAAATGATAGTATAAGTAAAATTGAAAAGTTTACTTTTGGACTGTTGTCACATATAAATAGGGACAAAATGAGTATTTAAGAGTTGTACTAAAGTCAGAAATTTGGTCTTAGTAAAATGTTTTTGTTCTCAGGAGAAAAATGCAGTTTGAAGCTTACAATTGACACTATAACCAATAGAGTTCTCTTTGCTGAAGGTGGAACGGACTTGTTTTGTTTTCTTATGAGTTTACTTGAACTTCCAATTGCAATTTTTATGAACAACATTCAAACCAATAGAGTTGGTTCTATCCCAAATATATACCAAAGTGTTCAAAATCTAAATGATGCTTATATGCAATTTAATGAAACAAAGGATCAACTCCTCAGGTCAAGTGAATCAAAATCTTGGTCTCAAGCTTTGGAGTTAGTTCAAGGTAATTTCTTAGTACGGTATATGTTTCAATTTGTTTGTCTGTAACATGTTTCAATTTGTTTGTTTGTAATCTTTTATAAGGCATTCCTAAAAGCATTTGAAGTAAAAAAAAGAAAAGAAGAGATCTTCCGTATGATGCAGGAAAAGAATTTTTAGAAGACATCGTAGGTGTAAATGTGGAAAACTATGGCCACATTATGATATGAAATATCCATCATATAATACATGAAATATTAGTGTAGTGTGAGTAGGAAATCCATCAAATTCCAGTTTTAGTGATGTATCAAGTTTCGTGAGTGAGCGTATTCCTTTGTTTTATACTTCCTATTTCTAGGAAATGGGATAATATGCAACTCACAATTGGATCTGCTACTGGATTGTGACATAAACCACATTGTTGTTCAACATAGACAACATTAGTTGTTCTTCCACTTCTAGCCAAAGCAGAACTTGAGTATTCCACAAGGTATGGATGATGAACTGCTTGTAGTCAAATCAAAGATAAAATCAATCAAATATAAGAAAAAGTTTTCTAGTTATTACTTTTGAGGTAGAATCATTCGTAGATCATAGAAAGTCAAATTGCTTGCTTTAGTAAAAGAAGTCTGAACTGTTTATTTCTAAGGGCCTAAAATTATTAAGGAAGGTCAAGAGATGCAGCAGGAGTGCAAAGGCCCGCTAAAAATAACAAATAATCAGATGCAACAAGACACTAATAAAGTCATTTCTCGCTCTTGTTCTTGTGCGGCACTTCTTCATTCATGGAATTAAAAATATTAAATATAAAATAGGCACTGCCATTTTGGCATCCAAATATTGCATCCACTTTTATACCAAATAATATTTAATATGATATTGTCATGTAAATACATCTATAATAAAGCATATGGATGGGAACTAAGTCCACCTCCAAATCATATGAATGTGGATTCGATTGACCAAGGAAACATAGTAGGATAGGATCACTGTCAGACTCCTTGGTAGGGGGTTCGCATGGGTGGAATTCACTTCATCGTATAGAAAGAATAACAATGAATATATCAAAACCAACAATAGTAACATATCAAGTGTAATCCTACAAGTAATATATGTTAATACAAGTGAAAAAAAATTAAATAGTACAGAAAAAATTAAGGAAATGAATATTAATCAAATTGAAAGAAGTGTATTTTAGTACAAAATCAGTCAAGGAAAGGAAAAGTCAAGGTAAAAAACTACTGAACAAAAAATATAAGTGGTGAAGGAAAACTTAAAATGAAAAAAGGTTACAGAAAAATGGCTCATGGGAGGATATACAAGGAAATAGCAAGCCAAGAAATTATTGAAGGAATTATTATCTCCGAGTTTTGAAATACTGAAAGATTTAACCCGTTAAATATTTCAATTCCATGATTTAGTGAATTTACCATAATTGGTGTAGCAGTATTGAAATATATCTTCTTATGAAAAAAATTACATTAGATCTGATCCATACTTTGAAGGTTAACAATGAACCTATAACAAAGAATTTTATTCACAAATGCAAGAAGGTACCAATACATTATAAAGAACAATTCAGTTTGAAATCATGATATCCATACCTGTCGCATGCGTGTGAGTAAATTAAAAATGATAGCATAGTTATTCATCAACGTACCAGCTTGAATGTATCTGTACAAAAATATGTCAGGAAGAAACAATATAGTGATGAGAAAATGAATAATACACTACTTATTTTGACTCTCATTATTTACTTTTTCACAAGGTGAAATTGCTAGTGTTGATCATTTTCCACGAAAAACCGTGTAAAATGGTCATTATATGGGATTTCCAAGAAAGGAACGTCTGTATGTTTTAAGGAGGACTTAAAACATAGAAATTAGATGAAACATATACCATGCAAATTAAAAGTATTTAATCAAAAAACCAGACAAAAATAATACACAAGAAAAAGACCACTAAACAAATTCAATAAGAAAATCACCATGAGTAGCGAATGGAGAGCAAAAAAAAAAAGGCAAGATTACTTTCAAACAAGCAAGGGTCTAGTGTCATAATTATTGACAAAAATATATTACATACGTATTTAATAGTGCCCAACTTTCATCCCTCAGTGATCTGTAGTAGTCTTCTTCTTTAACATCGAAACAATCTTCGCGCAACGTAACCTTAATAAGAAAGTAAGTAACATTCTAAAGCGGAGAGAAAGCGATTAATAACTCTAGCTCTATGTTAATGTAACAAAAAACTTACGATCCTTCGAGGAAGTCCAAGATCAGCAGCCCTTCCCTTTTTAGTACGTCTTAGCATTATGGTTTTTAAAATTTGGTGTTTCAACAAAATCATTGAATCTCTACCAAACCCATGACTCCCTTGAAATTGTATGGGTGAGACAATATACTAGAACATAAGATGTATCAATGTCTCCATGTCAGCCACAATATTGTTTATCACAAATAACAAAAGGCATCAAAATAAGTATAGCAATTTGATAACTTTCTTTATTCCACTAGCAAAAGTGTCGAATAAATTTGTGGTGGCAATGTGGACACTCAAATGAGCTAAAATAAATACAAACACAAAAGGGAGCAAATAAGAGATTTCAAAAAGGTGAAAAATAAAAAAAGATATTCAATGAAGAAAGATTTCAACTGTCATTGAAACAGTAACAAAAAAATTTCTGGTGAAAAATGATCAAATATAACAGAGTAAAATTAAAACAAATCCTCAGCTATATGTTTCTCTATCCAACCAAGTTAGGTGCAAAGATTAAAAAAAAACATTTAAGTTTACCTATTGTTGAGAGCTCTGCAGTCACATTCTTCGCAGAAGTAGTATGAGTAAGGAATAATTTGCAAGAAACCGACCTTTCCAGAAGTAAGGATGTATTTAGTTCAGAGAATGAAAATGTGAATTATGTTAGCCACAAAAGAACATTAATTACAAGAAACATACAAGTGAGTACAACTCTCTTACACAGTTCTGGAGGGGAGTAACACTTAAGGCCCCCTTATAAGAAGATTCTAGCGCAAGAATAACTCTTGTATTGCTGCGTATATCATTCACACAATGGGCCTGTGCAACAAAAGTGTAATCCGCTAGGAAACTCTGGATGAAGGGCTTTTCACACAAAACATACAAATGTGAACTTTGAACAGACTTCTTAGTCAAAAAAATAAATATACCTTGTGATAGTTGAGTGGTTGGTCATGTGTATACAACCTTACCCCTACCTTGTGAAGGTACAGAGGTTCTTTTAGGTAGACCTTTAGCTTAAGTAAAACATATCAAGCAAAACCAAATATGTGGGTCTAGTTATGAAATGATTACCTCATCAAAAATAATACGATTCCAATTTATAGAGTGCAAAATCGTGATATTTTTCCTGCACTCAGTTTCCAAAGTTGAGTAGGTAGTGATAACAAAATCATATTCCGCGAACCTGCCAATATTTTTCTCCCTGTTGGCACCATGATATACAAGAATTGTGTTGCTTCCTTTTGTGGTGAAGCGGTCAATCTCGTTGATCCACTGAATCACAGCGACAATTGGACATATAACAACGGTTCTTTTCACAGTTGGGAGAATATAAGGGGTAGGTGAAATTGCTAGCCCTTTTTCACGTTTAGCAAGCACAAGAGCTATGTCTTGAACAGTCTTCCCCGTCCCCATATCATTAGAAAGAATACCGCATCTAGCTATTGATTCTTGTTTCAAAGCCCAAGCCAACCACTCTTTCTAGTACCTTAGCAAGGGTATGATCAAATCACATGGCTGCTCAGCAGTTTCAGTCATAAACTCATTCTGACTATTAAAGTCCAGATAAAGTGAATGGTTTTCTTCCATCCACCTATCGTTCTTTTCTTTCCATATATGCCACATCAATACAAGGTCACCGTCATTTCCTACATCATTCATTACACCATATTCTTCTACCTGCTCTTATTTTATTTTAATACTCCATCCGACCTTTGTTCTATTGGATCTCCTTCCTTTTGTTATATTGGGCCAAACTGCTTCTGCAGTTAAATCAGTATCAACAAATCCACTAACTTTGGCTTCATTCAACAAATTATTAGCTTCATCTGCATAGATGATTAAACCAACAATCACATAATTAACTATGTGCATAAACTATTCAATGCACGTCCATATTTGTCTTAGGTTAGCCAATAAGTATCATCTATCGGCAAAAAGAAAGTCCCAACATGCTATTAAAATGTCATTGTAGTTGAACAATTAAAAAGGACCAAATTGAAGGCATATTAATATTGACATGAAAAATAAATGTTATATGGAGTACCTTTGTTGCTACTCCCAATGTAATTAGAATCTGAGGATATAAAAATAATGCCATCCTCATCAGAGCTCCTAACTTGGAGGTTTTGTTCTCCTAATTTCACAATCAACATTTAAGTACAACCACATCATTTACATTTATCTACAACATATAGTGGATATAGATATGTATGACACATGCCATCTCAAAGAAATACTTCATCACACACAAAAAAAATAAAAATTAAAAGGACATTTTATTACACCTAATTGGCCCACTTGTTTCTAAGGATGGGAACAAACTCGCAATATACCTATTAGGAAACATCATACTCTCCGATAATACTCACAAACCTTATTTAATGATCTTCCTGTTTTTCCTTTCTATATATAAAAGTTTTGTCCCCGATAGAAAAAAAGTTTTGAACTTTATATTTTCTTTATACTAGTATTTATCGTTCTCTCTTTCTTTGTTGTTTAATTTCTTCATGGTTGATGAGTAAAGTCAACTATCAATCTATTTGGATTGATCTTATATTAGTGTTCGATTCATCTTAAACCTAGCTAATAAGAGGGAAGAGTGTCCATGGTCATATAAGGTGCTCCATGTATCTCTTACAGGGCTAATGTGGGACTGTTATCATTAATAATATCAGTTCAATGAATAGACCCCTTTATTCCTTCATAAAAACAAATAGTAGGTGACAAACATTTTCTATTAGTACTCTAGTGTTGTGCACGCCTTGACTATCTCTCGACACCTGTTATTTCCAATCAATACAAGTACCAGGAAACTCTATCACGAGATTTGGGAAATATTCACTTCGTCTAATTTCATTTAATATTTGAACAAATGATGTCACTCCTTTGACTGCTAAATCATCCCACTATGGGTTGGATAAATGAACTTCTGGCAGGGAAGTCATTTTTATGATTCTTTAATACTTTTTTTTTTCTAGTAAACATTTTGTTTGACTGAATAAAACATGAAAATTTTGTGAATTCTACCATGACAAAACACCTTAAAAATTCCATTTTACTCAAGTAATCAGTAAGATTCAAGCGAAACAAATGCAAATTCACATCGAAATAAACAAGTTGTATGATTGCAAATAGAAAAGGATTAGTAAAAGAAGGATTTTTCGAGCGAACCTTCAATTGAAGATGAGGAAGGATGACAATGGATCCTCATTTTCTACACAAATAATTACTAGTGGAGATTTGAAGAAAAAAAGAAACAACAATTGTGACAAGAGAGAGAGAGTCTCAGTGTGTTGAGAGATAATGAGGAGGATTGTGCGACAGGAAACCAATTTATATAGCCAGAATCAATAATGATAAAGGGTGTGATGAAAATATTCTAATACACTTACCTTGTATTGGATTTTAGTAATCAAAAGTTGACCAATTTTTAAGTTGAGAGTTCTTAAGCCTTAAGCAAGCCCTTACCTTATATTTGATGTTTGTTTTAAGAAAAAAAATTAATCTATTTACATGTTTTGAAATATTAGATAAAAAGACTATCAAGCTACTCACATATCAATAGGCTTTTAAAGTTATGACTAACATGCTTCAAATTGATATGTTTTATGTTATTGTTGTTACATATGATTTGATAAAATGTTTTTAGAACTAAAATGAAAAATTCTTTGCAATATTGAAATGCAATGGGCCTGTCGGAATTGAAATATATAGTTGACACTAATTAATTAGAATAACCATCATACTTATTCTATAAGTGGGAAGTTTCATAATTGAAAGTTAGATTACGATTATATCCTTCCAAAGTTAATTGACTATTATAATTGTCACAGCCTGGCTCCTCGAGTCATGATGACACCTAATATAACCCAACAACAGGTAAACAATCCTTTAACTCTAAATGAAAGGTAATGAGTACAAGGGTAGAACTTCAGTAGAAATAAAATTATAACAATAAAACAAGAAAAAGGCGGAAGAAAACCAAAAACTTTATTCATGAAGAGAATCCATCCCAGAACCTAGAAGTCACAAGTGTAGCGCTATCTAAAATGGAAGTACAAGTCCCAAAAGTGGACCACAGACAAGTCATCTCAAAGGAAAAAGACTATATAAACATAAGTATAGAAGGAGACAAGCTGATCCAAAACGCCAAGTGCTCGACCACATCTCCGATCTTAAAAGTTGCTAAGTTGGCACAAAAAATCACCATTGATAGTTGTTACTAGGACTAACATTAAAAAACAAATGTAGAGTGTAGCATGAGTACCACAATAAAGGTACTCAGTAGGAACTTGACGGTCAAGAATCCCAACTGGCGCCCATTCATAAGTGAGACTATCCTTCACAACCACACTCTCTAATGGTACTACTGATGCCGAATCACCCACAAAATTCTTTAACAAGGAAATGTGAATGATTGGATGAACCCCTGCTAGTTCTGATGGCAACTCTAACACATAAGCCACATTACCAACCCTTTTTAGGATTCTATAAGGACCTACATATCTAGGATTGAGCTTCACTTTCTTGCCAAATCTCATCACCCCCTTCACAGGTGACACCTTTAGTAAAATCCAATCATCGGTTCGATCTTTAAGTCTCTTCTCTTCACATTTGCATAGGACTTTCGATGACTCTGAGTTGTGTTTAGTCTATCTCTGATGAGCTGAACTTTCTCCATAGCCTCATGAACTGAATCTGGCCCAATCAATGTTCCTTCACCTACTTCAAACCAACCAATCAGGAACATACACCTACGCCCATATAGTGCCTCATATGGGGCCATCTGAATACTGGAATGGAAGATATTATTATAGGTGAACTCCATGAGAGGTACGTGATCATCCCAACTACCCTTGAAATTGATCACCCAAGCTCTCAAAATGTCCTCTAAGGTATGAATGGTACGTTTTTCCTGAGCGTCCGTCTATGGATGAAATGTTGTACTGAGATTTACCTGAGTACCAAGAACTTTCTGAAATGATTTCCAGAAATGAGAGGTAAACTGAGGACCTATAACTGAGTTGATAGACAAAGGAACCCCATGTAACCTAACTATCTCATTGATGTTGAGTTTGGTGTGGTCCTCCACTGAATCTGTAGTCTTTGACAGCTAAGGAATGAGCGGACTTAATAACTTTGTCCAGTATTACCCAAATGGAGTCATGTTGTCTGCGAGTACGAGGTAAACCCATAATGAAGTTAATGTTTATCACTTCCCACTTCCATGTCGGAATGTTAACTTCTTGAGTGATACCTCCTGGTTTTTGATGTTCTACCTTAACATGTTGACAATTACGACGACACTTAGCCACGAAGTTTGCTATGTCCCTCTTTATGCCGCTCCACCAAAAGACTTCCCGTAGACCATAGTATATCTTAGTGGCACCTGGATGAATGGAATACATGGAGTTATGAGCTTTTGTAAGGATATTCTGCCTCAACTCACCCACATTAGGAACACATAAGCGACCATGGTAATAAAGCACCCCATCTCCCCCTTGGGAGAAAACCTCAACTTTCTGCTGACAAACTACACTTTTCAATTGCAGTAATATAGGGTCACCATCATGTTTTCCCTTAACCTCCGCTACCAATGAAGATTCTAATCCATCTGATGTGTCCGTAAGGCAAAGTCCTAAGTGAGAAAGCCGGTGAACATCTTTGGCTAGCTCTTTCCTTTCTTCCTCAACATGTGCTACATTACCCATGGACAACCTACTGAGAGCATCAACCAATACATTGGCCTTACCCGGATGGTACAACATATTCATATTATAATCCTTGAGGAATTCAATCCATCTCCTCTGAGGAAGATTCAACTTTTTCTGGGTGAACACATAATGTATGCTTTTATGATATGTGAATACAACAACATGAACACCATACAAGTAGTGTCTCCAAATCTTTAGGCCAAATACTATGGCTGCATGCTCGAGGTCATGAGTCGGGTAGTTCTTCTCATGAACCTTAAGTTGTCTAGAAGTGTAAGGTATGACCTTACCTCACTGCATCAACACACAACCTAGGCGGACCTTGGATGCATCACAATAAATCACATAACCTTCTCAACCATCTGGTTAAGTCAAGACAAGAGTTGTAATCAACCTATTCTTAAGTTTTGAGAAGCTTTTCTCACACTCATCTGACCACTAAAATTTGAACTTCTTCTGAGTCAACTTGGTCAATGGGAAGCTATAGATGAAAATCCTTCAATAAATCACCTGTAATACCCGACCAAACCCAAGAAACTTCTAATATCTGTTGGGGAGGTGGGTTTGGGCCAGTGTTGTACTGCCTCAATTTTCTGAGAATCCACTTAGATCCCTTCGCTGAATACCACATGACCAAGGAAAGAGACGGACTCTAACCAAAATTCATATTTGCTGAACTTAACAAATAACTGACGATCTTTTACAGTTTGCAGAACAACTCATAGATGAGTCGCATGTTCCTCCTAACTCCGAGAATAAATAAGGATATCATCAATAAAGAAGATGACAAACAAGTTCAAATACTGTTTGAACACCCTCTTCATTAAATCCATGAAAGTTGCATGAGCATTTCTTAGTCCAAAAGACAAAACTACAAATTCATAATGACCATACCGAGTTCTGAAAGTTGTGTTCGAAATGTCATTATCTATTACTCTGAGCTGGTGATAGCCGGATCTGAGGTCTCTCTTAGAAAAGTAACTAGAACCCTGAAGTTGGTCGAACAATTCATCATTCATGGGATGGGGTCCTTATTCTTGATTGTGACTTGATTCAAATGTCGATAGTCAATGTACATCCTGAGAGAACCATCGTTCTTTTTCATGAGCAACACTAGAGCACCCAATGGACAGATACCGGGCCTGATGAGGCCCTTATCTAGAAGGTCTTTCAATTGTTCCTTCAGTTCCTTAAGTTTGGCTAGAGCCATTCTGTAAGGAGGAATTTAAATAGGATAGGTGTCTGAAAGGAGATGTATTCCGAAGTCGATTTTCCCTTTCTAGAGGAACTCCAGGAAGATCTTCTAGAAACACTTCTGGAAACTCATTTACTACCGGAACTGACTCAAAAGTTTGGGTTTCAGACTTTGAATCCTTAACCCGAACAAGATGATAGATATATCCTTTGGAAATCATTCTTCGGGCCTTAAGGTAAGAGATAATTTGACCTATATGCACTGAGCTACTACCCTTCAACTCTAAGACTAGCTTGTTTGGAAACTGAAATCGAATGATCCTAGTTTTACAATCAACTGAGGTATAATAGGAATGTAAACAATCGATGCCTAATATTATATCAAAATCTACCATTTCTCACTCTGTGACAAGGCAATTTATGTATACCCGTTTAGCTATAACTAGGTAACCAACTGGAGTAGAGACTGAGAAGGGTTCAGAGAGAGTTTTTGGACTGACACCGAAGTTTACTACTATATAGGGAGTTAAAAATGAAAATGCAGCCCCTGGATATAACAATGCATAAACATCTAAATGAACGACTCATAACTTATCAGTGACCACATCAGTAGAATCTTCCTGGTCCTAGTGATCCTGGAGAGCATACACCCTGTTCTGGCACTGACCACCTCATGTACTAGACGAAGCTCCCTACTGAGTTAGGTGACATACTGGTGCTACTGGAGCTGTAGACTGAGCCATATAGTTGTTACCTCATTTCCCCTGCCTGGCAGAAGAGAAATCCTTCAACCTATGGGCAGAATGACCATATCCAAAGAACCTTTCCTTGCCAACAAGGCACTCACCCGGATGGTTCTTACCACACTTTTGAAAAGTTGGGAAGGTCATGTTACCTGAAGCATTCCTTGAGACCTAGAGCCTGATGCCCTTCCTTTCTGATCCTGTCGAAACCTGGGGCTGTAGACCTCTACTGAAACAAGTGATTCCCAACACCTGACTTTTATTGTGAGTTTGCATAGTTTCCTGTTTTGTCCTTTCTGTTATCCTTAGCCAATTCCTTAAGCTTATATCCCTTAATTTGTTGAGCATGAGTCATTAGTCTGGAGATATACATATCCCTTAGAAGTATAGCATTCCTGCACTAAGTTTTTACCCGATCGGATACCCCAAACAAGAACTAACTCATTTATGCCCTTAAATCGGCAACCTTGTGTGGAGTGTGCCCGGAGAGCTGGGTAAACTTCAACCCATACTCTCGTACCGACACTGACCACTGCTTCAAGTTTATAGACTCTTGTGCCTTAGCTTCTCTCAATTCCCTTAGAAAGAACTTGTCTAGGAAAGCTCCAGTAAAACAATCCCAAGTCACAGGAGTTGCATCTGTACCCATGTTATCTTCCTACTATGTGAACCATATATGAGCCACATCCTTAAGTTGGTAGGATGTCAAATCAATACTCTTAGTTCCAGTTCCAGTCACTTTCATTACTCCAAGAATTTTCTTAACCTTATCAATGAAGTTTTGTGGGTCCTCACTAACCTTTGACCATAGAAACTTGGGTGAATTCATTCGAACAAAGTCTCGAACCCTAGCTGCAGTTAATCCATCATTTGTGTTTGTAGGAACTGGGACGTACTGATTATTCTGATTGGCCACACCGAGCCAAGAGCTGGATCGCATTCCAAAATTTTGCATTCATAACCTCATGGTTCGAGACTAGGGGAACTACGTTAGCATTGCATGCATTAGCATTTTGTGTGTTAGCTCTATGAGGAGGCATTATCTAAAATGCATAACGGCAGATTAGAAATGAGAAGTTGGATCATACCTACGCATGGTAAGAATAGCAAGGATAGTGAAGTTTTTCTTAAGACACTTCATAGCCTCCCCCTAATAGATGTGGCGCGCTTCACACCCATGATATTGACTCTACTTAATTCGGCTTTCAAACATCCTAGGACTCTTGAACCTAATGCTCTGATACCAAGTTTGTCATGCCCCGAGGCTACCCCCTTGACGTAACATGGGACCTAGGATCACGAATAACCCTAAGCTAACCCTGTGTCTGGCATATATGAATAACTGAATAAAATATGTACTATGCGAAAGCTAAAACAATGGATAACTGAAATGGGGAAAAATATAACTATTCTGAATATGTAAAACATACTAAGAGTTTAGTGATAACTGAAACAATCACCTAACAACTCAAATTGAATCTAATAATATGTTTGAAAAGCCTAGAGTTGAGTTATTGGGACATGCCCCCCATCTAACTCTAACAACCCGAAAACTGAATATAAATACTAAAATGAAAAACATGTCTATTGTCCTCGAAGTATGAAGACTCACCACTGAAGCTGTTGAAAGTGAATCGAGAATCGATCTAAGCGTGATCCAGATGCTGAGTACCTGAACCTTCATCATGAAAGGACGTAGCGTAGAGTATGTGTCATTATTTGGAATGTACTGAGCATGCAACATATAGATACTAAGCTCAACAAATATATATATATATATAAGCTGAACAAAGCATAATTGTGCAATGACATAAACTGAGCAAGAACGTAAATACTGAAACATCACTGAAAAGCTAAGCTGAATGCAATGACCAAGTACTAATCATGACCATGACATGCGAAACTGAATGCTGAAGTATACACTGAAAACCAGGTCGACTGCACTAGGAGTCTGATTGTGGGAGCTACTATTAACCAACATAAACCACGTGAGCTAAAAGCTGAGTCTAATGTATACGCCCTATTAAGAAGACCCAATATACTTGCTAGGGGTATAAGGCATGGCTAGCGTGATCACTAACTCTAATGCCCAATAGAGGGGACTCATACTCCTATGTGAGCACCTAGTTCTAGGACTATGAGGGTACGCTGAACCCTTGTCCAACTCGGTGCTAATTCTACTACCAACTGAATTAGTATATGACACAAATATAACTGAAATACTAAATTGCTCAAAATACTGACATGGAATTTGATAATGTAACATTTATATACTAATAATGTAACATTCGAAATCTAGAGCATGATTATCTATTTAACTGACCTACCATGTATAATTTGTGAACTAAGAGAATTTAAACAAACTAGGGTTCCGAGTTTCATACAAGGACTTAAGCAAACTTTGCAAGAAATAAGCTATTTCGATTTAGGATACTATAACAGCTAGATCATAGTAAATATCCAAGGGTTTAGAAACCCTAGGCCTAAACAAGATATGAGGAATAAAGGAACTTACTGAATTTTAGAGACCTAGTGCATGAAAGGTACGCACTATTGAAATCCCACATACCTGGTGACGAAATCTACAAAGAAATCCTTTGATTTCGGGGATGGAACTTGAAGAAAACCTTATGCGTGTTCTTGAGAGGGTTGGTCGACTCACTTCTTCTTTTTGGTCTAATTAAGATGATTTTTGGAGAATAAAGGTTTTAGGTAGGTTTTGCCAAGATTATTAGGCTTAAACTTTGTAAAACGACATAGTTTAAATACCCAATGCATAAGGGAAAAGACCAAAACGACTCTGACTAAAAACCTGACAAGGCCCATCCACGGAGCCACTGACGGACCGTCGAAGGGACCACGGCCTGTCACGTGGGTCGTGGTTCTGGGCCAGTATCTACTTGTCCTGGGTACTTCCATCTACGGTCTACTTCACGGACCGTGTGAAGGACCATGGACCATGAAGGCCACTGTGGCTCTTCACTTGGGGCTGGGGTCTACTAGTTCGACTTGACAGACTAATCCACGAGCCGTGTGAAGTTCAACAGACCGTCAAGTGGCCCGTGGTTCTTCCTTTGGGCCATAGTGGTTGCCCAAGTAGGGCTGGGATGTGAATCACGATGAGGGCTATAGGTTGTGGTCCTGTTCACGGCCTGTGAACCCCTCCATGGTTCATTTTTTCTATTGTTTAGTGAATGCTGATTTATGAGGTGTTACATGTCACACCCCGAGACTACCCCCGAGACGTGGACACGGGACCTAGGATCTCAAGTGACCCCAATCTAACCCTGCTCGCATAATCATGAGCATATTAAAAATAATAATAACTGATGCGGAAGCTAAATCATAAATAAAATGAAAAGGATGGAGAATACCCATATACTATAACTGAGATAAATGAAAACTGATGAATTTAATATAAATAAGATATTAACTCAATACTAAGTTGAATCTATTTATGTCTGAAAATAGCCTTTAACTTACTAGAAATGCTGGGACAGGCCCTAGCTAAGTCTAGAAAAAGTGAAACTAAAGGACTAACAATAATACTGAAAAGAGACTCATGACTATTGTCCTCGGAGAATGAGGACTCACAATTGAGTCTGTTGAACTGGAGATCGGGAACCAATCTAAGCGTGATCTGGAAGTTAAGAACCTGAACCTACATCACAAGAAGATGTAGTGCAGGTATGTGTCAGTACTTGAAAGGTATTAAGCATGTAGGATAGAGTACATCTGAAATAACATATGACTAAACAAAGCAAATAATCAATGATATAATCTGAACAGGATATAATACTGAATGCTGAGATAACTGAATGCAATGACCAATTTATAACATGCTGAAACTGAATACAGACTATACTAATAAATGGTCAATGCAATAGAATCTGACTGAACTATGGGAGCTACTAATAACCGATAATAAAACTACATGAGCTAAATATGGAGTCCGATGTATACACCCCATCGAGAGGACCCACTATACCTGCCAGAGGTATAGAGGCATGCTGGAGTGATCACTGAAATAATGCCAACATAGGGGACTTACAACCTACGTGGCTACTGGATAGCTCAAACTGAATATGCAAAATAGAGAATACAATAATTAATCTGATAATAATGAATTCATAAACTGAGGCATGTATAACTAAATACTGAAATATCTAACCTATCATGTGTAATTCAAGAACTAAAGAAATACATAGCTAGGGTTCTGTAATTCATGCAATAAACTGAATGTTAACATGACGGACCGTCATTCCTTCCGTGGATGGGATTCGCCAAAATTAAGTTAGGGTTGTTTTGGTCCTTTCCCTGTTTCGTTGGACCCCTAAGCTACGTCGTTTAGACCCTAAATTATGATGTTTTAGTCAGTTTAAGCCTAGAAACATAACTAGAACTTACCAAGTCAAATCATTAATCAAAACTAAGAAAAATTAGACTACTAAGAAGAGAAAGAAATCAAGAACCCTAGTTCAAGAGGGTAGCAAGATTTCTTCATTTCCATCCCAGAAATCAAAGGATTTCTCCATGAAATTCATCACTAGGTATGTGGGATTTCACTAGTGGGTTCCTTTCACCCACTTGGTCCCTAGTTCTTAGTCAATTTCTTGATTCCCTTATTATGAATAGAGCAAAAATTTCTTGAATGTTAGAATTGTTGGGTTCCTAGCTGTTAGAATGATCCAAATTAGATTAGCATGTTAACATTCAGTTTATTGGATGAATTACAGAACCCTAGCTATGTATTTCTTTAGTTCTTGAATTACACATGCTAGGTCAGATATTTCAGTATTCAGTTATACATGCCTCAGTTTATGAATGCGTCATTATCAGATTAATTATTGCATTCTCTATTTTGCATATTTAGTTTGAGCTATCCAGTAGCCACATCGGTTGTAAGTCCCCTCTGTGGGTGTCATTACAGTGATCATGCCAGCATGTCTTTATACCTCTGGCAGGGTATATTAGGTCCTCTCAATGGAGCATATGCATCAGACTTAACATTTAGCTCATGTGGTTTTATTATCGGTTATTAGTATCTACCACAGTTCAGTCAGATCCTATTGCATTGAACATTTATCAGTAAATCTAGTATTCAGTTTAAGCATGTTATAAATTGGTCTCTGCATTCAGTTATCTTAGCATTAGTATCTATTTCTTGTTCAGATTATATCATTGCTTATTTCTTTTGTTCAGTGATAAGTTATTTCAGATGTATTCTATCATGCATGCTTAGTACCTTTCAAGTACTGACGCATACGTGTGCTACATCTTCTCATGATGTAGGTTCAGGTTCTCAGCATCCTGATAATGCTTAGATCTATTTTCGATCTCCGGTTCAACAGAATCAGTAGTGAGTCCTCTGAGGACAATATGCATGAGTCTCTTTTCAGTATTATATTTAGTCATTTAGTTTCAGTTTTCCCAGATTTAGCTAGGGCATGTTCCAGCATTTCTAGACAGTTAGAGGCTATTTTCAGACATAGATAGATTCAACTTAGTATTGAGTTAGTAGCTTCTTTGTACTAAACTCATCAGTTTTCATTTATCTCAATTATAGTATATGGGTATTCTCCATCCTTTTCATTTTATTTATGATTTAGCTTCCGCATCAGTTATTATTATCTTTAGTATGCTCATGATTATGCCAGCAGGGTTAGCTTGGGGTCACTTGTGATCCTAGGTCCCGTGTCCGCATCTTGGGGCATGACAAACTTGGTATCAGAGCCTTAGGTTTAAGAGTCCTAGGATGTCTGAAAAGCCGCACTAAGTAGAGTCCTTTTCAAGGGTGTGAACTGCACCACATCTAATGAAGGGGAGGCTACAAATTGTTTTAGAAAATCTTCATTTTCTTTTTACTCTTATCGTGCGTAAGGTATGATCNGTAGAGTCCTTTTCATGGGTGTGAACTACACCACATCTAATGAAGGGGAGGCTACAAATTGTTTTAGAAAATCTTCATTTTCTTTTTACTCTTATCGTGCGTAAGGTATGATCTAAATTCCATTCTAACTCGACGTTCTACGTTTCACTGATCATGCCTCTTCATAGAGCTAATGCCATGAATGATAATGCCAGAACGCAAACGCAGCTCCTCCAGTCCCTGATCAAGAAGTGTCGAATGTAGAGTTCAGGAACGCCATTCAGATATTTGCTAAGAGTGTGGCCAACAAGAACAATTAGCTGGTTCAAGCTCCTGTGAATGCAAATGGTGGATCAGCAGTAGCGATGGTCCGTGACTTTGTTAGGATGAATCCGTATGAGTTCTTAGGATTGCAAACTGGTGAGGATCCCCACAATTTCTTGGATGAGATTAAGAAGATCTTTGAAGTGATGTAGGTAACTAGGAATGATCGGGTGTGGCTCATATCTGGTATACTCAATGGAAGGAGAATAGGGGTACAGATGCAGCTCCTGTTACTTGGGATTGTTTCAGCGAAACCTTTCTGTACAGGTTTTTCCCCATAGAGTTGAGAGAAGCAAGGGCCCAAGAATTTATGAACTTAAGGTAGGGTAGGCTGTCTAAGAGTATGGGCTCAAGTTTAACCAACTCTCCAGGTATGCTCCTCACATGGTCATTGATTCCAGGGCTCAGATGAATAAGTTTTTGTATGAAGTGTCAGCCTTAGTGAAAACAGAGAGCAGGAATGCTATGTTGTTGGGAACATAAACATCTCTAGGCTCATGACTCATGCTCAGCAGGTTGAGGGTTATAAGCTTAGGGAGCAGACTAAGGAGACTAAGAGAGTAAGAACAGGTAACTACGAGTATTCCCAATAAAAATCGGGTGGTGGGAATCTCTCGCAGTTTCAGCAAAAGTCTTCGACTCCAACCCCTTCATCAGCTAGTGTTCCATCCCCCAGGTTTCGTAATGATCAGAAAGGTAGGGCGTCAGGATCTAAGTCTCAAGGTAGTGTTTCAGGCACCAAAACTTACCCAACTTGTCCGAAATATAACAAGAACCATCCGTGTGAGTGCCTTGAAGGTAAGGAAGGGTGTTTTGGGTGTGATCAGTCTGGTCATAGATTGAAGGATTGTCCTTCTAGATAGGGTCAAGGTGGAAATAATGGTAGAGCTCAGTCTCCAACTTCAGCAGCACCAGCAAGTTACTCGACTCAGCAGGGTAACTCATCTGGTACAGGTGGCGAACAGCGCCAAAACAGGCTCTATGTTCTTCAGGCACATTAAGATCTGGAAGATTATCCTGATGTAGTCACTGGTACGTTACGAGTCTTTGATCTTTATGTTTATGCATTGTTATATTCAGGGGTTACTTTGTCTTTTATAACTCCTTACATAGCAGTCCAATTCAGTGTTAGCCCAGACACTCTTTCAGAACCCTTCTGAGTCTCTACTCCAGTCGGTGACCCAGTTATAGCTAAACGGGTATACAGAAATTGCCCTCTCACAATCTCTCAAAAAGTCACCATAGCAGATCTTATAGGGTTAGAAATGGTAAACTTCGATGTCATTCTAGGCATGGATTGGTTACATTCCAATTATGCCTCGGTTGATTGTAGAACTAGGATTGTTCGTTTTCAGTTTCCAGATGAACCAATCCTAGAATGGAAGGGTAGTAGCTTAGCGCCTATGGGTCGATTCATTTCTTACCTTAAAGCTAGAAAGATGATCTCTAACGGTTATCTCTATCATCTAGATCAGGTTAAGGATTCTAGCTCCGAAACTACAACTCTTGAGTCAATTCCAATGGTTAATGAGTTTCCAAAAGTGTTTCCAGAAGATCTTCCCGGGGTCCCTCTTGATTGGGAAATTGACTTTGGAATTGATCTCATTCCAGATACCCAACCTATATTTATTCCTCCTTACAGAATGGCTCCAGCTGAGCTTAAGGAATTAAAAGAGCAGTTAAAATATCTTCTAGGTAAGGGATTCATCAGACCTAATATTTTGTCATGGAGCGCACCAATATTGTTCGTAAAGAAGAAAGATGGTTCTCTCCGAATGTGCATTGACTATAAGAAGTTGAACAAAGTCATAATAAAGAATAAGTATCCCATCCCCAGGATTAATGACTTGTTCAACCAACTTCAGGGTGCTAGTCATTTCTCAAAGATAGACCTCAGATCAAGTTATCATTAGCTTAGAGTCAGAGATAGTGACATTTCAAAGACAGCCTTCAGAACTCGCTATGGTTATTACAAATTTGTAGTTATGTCATTTGGACTAATTAATGCTCCTGCAACTTTCATGGATTTGATGAACAGAGTGTTCAAGTAGTACTTAGACTTGTTCGTTATCGCCTTTATTGATGATATCCTCATTTACTCTAGGAATGAGGAAGAACATGCAAGTCATTTGAGAGTTGTTCTACAAACTCTCAAAGATCACCAGTTATTTGCAATATTTAACAAGTGCGAGTTTTGGTTACAATCAATTGCCTTCCTTGGGCATAATGTGTCTAGTGAAGGAATTCGAGTAAATTCCCAGAAGATAGAAGCAGTGAAACAATGGCCCAGACCTACCTCTACTATAGATATCATAAGTTTCTTAGGTCTAGCGGGCTATTACAGACGGTTCGTGGAAATATTTTCATCCATAGCTTCACCATTGACTAGGTTGACTCATAAGATGGTCAAGTTTCGATGGTCAGATGATTGTGAGAAAAGCTTCGCAAAACTGAAAACTAAGTTGACTACAACTCCTGTCTTGACTCTACCAGAGGGTTCAGATGGTTATGTGATCTATTGTGATGCATCCAGGGTCGACCTAGGTTGTGTATTGATGCAGCAAGGTAAGGTCATAACTTATGCTTCTAGACAGCTTTAGGTATATGAGAAGAATTATCTGACTCGTGACCTCGAGCTTGCAGCAGTGGTAATTGCACTCAAGATTTGGAGACACTACTTGTATGGTGTTCATGTAGATATGTTCATAGACCATAAGAGCCTCCAGTATGTATTTACCCAGAAAGAGTTGAATCTTTGCCAGAGAAGGTGGCTTGAGTTCCATAAAGATTATGATATGAACATGCATTACCATCCGGGTAAGGTGAATGTAGTGGCACATGCTCTTAGTGGATTATCTATGGGTAGTGTAGCACATGTTGAGAAAGAAAGAAAAAAGCTAGCAAAGGATGTTCATAGACTTGCTCGCCTAGGAGTTCGTCTTATGAGCATATCAGATGGTGGTGTTACGGTTCAGAATGGGGCAGAATCTTCTTTGGTAGTAGAATTTAAGGAAAAGAAAGACAATGATCCAATCTTTGCTTGAACTTAAGGGTGCAGTCCACAATCAGAGAGTGGAGGTTTTCTCCTAAGGGGGAGATGGTGTGCTTCGCTACCACGGTTGATTATGTGTTCCTAATGTGGGCGAGTTGAGACAACATATCCTTGTAGAGGCCCATAACTCCAGATATTCTATTCATCCAGGCACCACTAAAATGTACCATGATCTGCAGGAAGTCTATTGGTGGAATGGTATGAAAGAGATATAGCAGACTTTGTGGCTAAGTGCCCCAATTGCCAGCAAGTCAAGGTAGAACATCAGAAACCAGGAGGCATGACTCAAGAGATTGACATTCCTACTTGGAAGTGGGAAGTGATCAACATGGACTTCATCACAGGTTTACCTCCTACTCACAGACAACATGACTCCACTTGGGTGATTGTTGACAGGGTTACTAAGTCTTTTCATTTTTTGGCGGCCAAGACTACAGACTCGGTAGAAGATTACACCAAGCTTTACATTAATGAGATTGTGAGGTTGCATGGGGTTTCTTTGTCTATCATCTCAGATAGAGGTCCTCAGTTTACCTCTTATTTCTGGAAGTCATTTCAGAAAGGTCTTGGTACTCAGGTTAACCTTAGCATAACATTTCATCCACAGAAGGATGGTCAGGCAGAGCGTACCATTCAGACCTTAGAGGACATGTTGAGAGGTTGTGTGATAGACTTCGAGGGTAGTTGGGATGATCACCTTCCTTTTATTAAGTTCGCCTACAACAATAGTTACCATTCCAGCATTCAGATGGCCCCTTATGAGGCATTGTATGGGCGTAGATGCAGATCTCCAGTTGGCTAGTTTGAAGTAGGTGAAGCAGCCTTGATAGGACCAGATTCAGTCCTTGATGCTATGGAGAAAGTATAACTCTTTAGACATAGACTTCAGATTGCCCAGAGTCGCAAGAAATCTTATGCAGATGTGAGAAGAAGGAAACTAGAGTTCCAAGTTGATGATTTGGTTTTCCTGAAAGTGTCACCTATGAAGGGGGTGATAAGATTTGGCAAGAAAAGAAAGCTCAGTCCCAGTTATGTAGGCCCTTACCAGATCTTGAAAAGGATTGGTAGAGTGGCTTATGAATTAGAGTTGCCAGCAGATTTGGCAGTAGTGTATCCAGTCTTTCACATTTCACTTTTGAAGAAGTGTGTAAGTGATCCAACATCCGTAGTGCCATTAGAGACTGTGGCCGTAAAAGATAGCCTTTCTTATGAGGATGTACCAGTTGAGATTCCTGATCGTCAAGTTAGATGGTTGAGAAACAAAGAAGTCGCTTCAGTCAAGGTTTGGTGGAGGAGTCAGTCAATTGAGAGAGCCACTTGGGAAGCAGAAGCGGCCATGAAAGTTGAGTATCCTCACCTCTTTCCTTCTAATTTCACTCCAGCTTGAGGTAATAGTTCCGCTTCAGTTTTTCAGTCATTCATGCGTAAATCCAGTCTTAGAATCATATTCTTTCAGTTTGTACTTGCATTTTCAGCGTATTTGCATTTTTTGGAACTTAGTTCAGTCATAAATTCAATTCTCAGTGTTTAGTGGTATGGATTGCTGCCCTTTCCCTCTATTCCAGCTACTTTAGTCTTCATTCTAGGAAAATTGTTCTCAAGGGGGAGATAATGTAACACCCCGTATCCTATATAGACCAAAATACAGATTTTGAGAACTTGTAGGTGCAACCCACGATTACTATCCACGGACCGTAGGTCATACCACGGCCCATGCTGGTGGTCCGTGGTTCACCACTGCAACCCCTCCCTAAACCCAGCTCAGAAAATCGGGTAAGTCTCGATCCACGGTCCGTAGGTTAGACCACGGTCCATGGTCTGTGTTTGTGGATCAAGACTTCTTTACCCAGCCTCTGACATGAACTACGGTCGACCAACACGGACCTTCATTCAATGCATGGTCCTTAGGTCTCACCGTAGATGAGGGTCAGCAGCCAATTAGAGGAAAATTGTTGATTGGATCAACTTCAAATGGTCATAACTCTTAACACAAAATGTTTTATGTGTCTCATAACCTATGATATGATAGATAATTGAATCCTCTTTCCAACGCCACCAAGTTTGCTAAAATCCGACCTCCGAGTAACAAGTTATGCTCGCTTTAGTAAAGACCTACCGGACAGACTTGACCGACGAACCCAAACGACGGCCAGTAGATCAAACGACGGACCGTCGTTCCTACCGTGGATGAGCTTCACCAAAATTAAGTTAGGGTTGTTTTGGTACTTTTCCTATTTCATTGGACCCCTAAGATACATCGTTTAGACCCTAAATTATGAGGTTTAGTCAGTTTAAGCCTAGAAACATAACTAGAACTTACCTAAGTCAAATCATTAGAAAAATTAGAATGCTAAGAGGAGAAAGAAGTCAAGAACCCTAGTTCAAGAACGCAGCAAGTTTTCTTCAGTTCCAGCCAAGAAATCGAAGGATTTCTTCGTGAAATTCGTCACCAGGTATGTGGGATTTCACTAGTGGGTTCCTTTCACCCATTAGGTCCCTAGTTTTCAGTTAGTTTCTTGATTCCCTAATATGACTAGACCCAAAATTTCTTGAATGTTAGAATTGCTGGGTTCCTAGCTGTTAGAATGATCCAAATCAGATTAGCATGTTAATATTCAGTTTATTGCATGAATTTCAGAACCATAGCTATGTATTTCTTTAGTTCTTGAATTACACATGCTAGGTCAGATATTTGAGTATTCAGTTATACATGTCTCAGTTTATGAATGCATCATTATCACATTAATTATTGCATTCTACGTTTGGCATGTTCAGTTTGAGTTATCCATTAACTTACAGAAATTCAGTCATAATGTGTTAATCACTTAATCCATTGGGAGTAGCATAATATTGAGTTGGACTAGGGTTCAGCTTACCCAAATAGTCCCAGAACTACTAGTCGCGTAGGTTGTAAGTCCCCTCTGCGGTCATCATTTCAGTGATCACACCAGCATGCCTCTATACCTCTAGCAGGGTATATTGGGTCCTCTCGATGGGGCATTTACATCGGACTCCACATTTAGCTAATGTGGTTTTATTATTGGTTATTAGTAGCTCCCACAGTTCTGTCATATCCTATTGTATTGACCATTTATCAGTATATCTAGTATTCAGTTTCAACATGTTATAAATTGGTCACTGTATTCAGTTATCTCAGCATTCAGTATCTATATCTTGTTCAGATTATATCATTGCTTATTTGCTTTGTTCAGTTATATGTTATTTCATCTATCTTCTATCATGCATGCTCAGTACCTTTCAAGTACTGACGCATACGTGCACTACATCCTCTCGTGATGTAGGTTCAGGTTCTTAGCATCTAGACCACGCTTAGATCGGTTCCCGATCTGCAGTTCAGCAAAATAAGTGGTGAGTCCTCATTCTTCGAGGACAATAGTCATGAGTCTCTTTTCAGTAATATTTTGTCCTTTCGCTTCAGTTTTG
Source organism: Solanum stenotomum (assembly GCF_019186545.1). Taxonomy (NCBI): domain Eukaryota; kingdom Viridiplantae; phylum Streptophyta; class Magnoliopsida; order Solanales; family Solanaceae; genus Solanum; species Solanum stenotomum. The sequence continues at coordinate 6,085,057 of NC_064287.1, read as the reverse complement.
CCAGACTTAGTTGGGGACTGTCCCAGCATTTCTAGTCAGTTAAAGGTTATTTTCAGACATAGATAGATTCAGCTTAGTATTGAGTTAATATCTTCTTTGTATTAAACTCATCAGTTTTCATTTATCGTAGTTATAGTATATTGGTATTCCCCATCCTTTTCATTTTATTTATGATTTAGCTTCTGCATCAGTTATTATATCTTTAGTATGCTCATGATTATGTCAGCAGGGTTAGCTTGGGGTCACTTGTGATCCTAGGTCCTGTGTCCGCGTCTCGGGGGTAGTCTCGAGGAGTGACAGTAATAGCTCGCTAGACCTAAGAAACTTCTGATATCTGTAGCAAAGGTAGATCTGGGCCATTGTTTCACTGCTTCTATCTTCTGGGAATCTACTCCAATTCCTTCACTAGACATAATATGCCCAAGGAAAGCAACTGATTGTAACCAAAGCTCGCACTTGTTAAATTTTGCAAATAACTGGCGATCTTTGAGAGTTTGCAGAACAACTCTCAAATGACTTGATTGTTCTTCCTCATTCCCAAAGTAAATGAGGATATCATCAATAAAGACTATAACAAACAAGTCTAAGTACTTCTTGAACACTCTGTTCATGAAATCCATGAAAGTTGCAGGAGTATTGGTTAGTTCAAATGACATAACTACAAATTCGTAATGACCATACCGAGTTCTGAAGGCTTTCTTCAGAATGTCACTATCTCTGACTCTAAGCTGATGATAACCTGATCTGAGGTTTATCTTTGAGAAATGAGTAGCACCCTGAAGTTGGTTGAACAAGTCATCAATCCTGGGGATGGGATACTTATTCTTTATTGTGACTTTGTTCAACTTCTTATAGTCAATGCACATTCGGAGAGAACCATCTTTCTTCTTTACGAACAATATTGGTGCGCTCCATGACAAAATATTAGGTATGATGAATCCCTTACCTAGAAGATCTTTTAACTACTCTTTTAATTCCTTAAGCTCAGCTGGAGCCATTCTGTAAGGAGGAATAGAGATAGGCTGGGTATCTAGAAGGAGATCAATCCCAAAGTTGATTTTTCTTTCGAGAGGAACTCCAAATAGATCATCTAGAAACATTTCTCGAAACTCATTGACTACAGGGACTGACTCAAGAATTGGGGTATCAGAACTAGAATCCTTAACCCGAACTAGATGATAGAGATAATCCTTAGAGATCATCTTTCTGGCCTTAAGGTAAGAATTGAATCGACCCATAGGAGCTAAGCTACTACCCTTCCATTCTAGGATTGGTTCGTCTGGAAACTAAAAATGAACAATCCTAGTTCTATAATCAACTGAGGCATAACTGTAATGTAACCAATCCATGCCTAGAATGACATCGAAGTCTACCATTTCTAACTCTACAAGATCTGTTGAGGTGACTTTCTTAGAGACTATGACAGGGCAATTTTTGTATACCTGTCTAGCTATAACTTGGTCACCAACTGGAGTAGAGAATGAGAAGGGTTCTGAAAGAGTTTCTGGGCTAACACTGAATTAGACTGTTATGTAAGGAGTTACAAAAGATAAATTAGCCCTTGGATCTAACAATGCATAAACATCAAGATCAAAGACACGTAACGTACCATTGACTACATCTGTCCGCCACTTGTACCAGATAAGTTACCCTGCTGAGTCGGGTGACCTGCTGGTGCTGCTAAAGTTGTAGACCTTGCCCGAATGTTTCTTGTTACATTTCGGGCAAGTTGGGTAAGTTTTGGTGCCTAAAACACTACCTTGAGACTTAGAGCCTAACGCCCTACCTTTCTGATTATTACGGAACTTGGGGGATGGAACACTAGCTGATGAAGGGGCTGAAGTCGAAGACTTTTGCTGAAACTGTGAGCGATTCCCACCACCCGATTTCAGTTGGGAATACTCATAGTTAACTGTTCTTGCTCTCTTAGTCTCCTTAGCATGTTCCCTAAGTTTATCACCCTCAACCTGCTGAGCATGAGTCATAAGCCTAGAGATGTTCATGTCTCCCAACAACATAGCATTCCTGCACTCTATTTTCACTAAGTCTGACACTCTATACAGAAACTTATTCATCTGAGCTCTGGAATCAGCAACCATTTTAGGAGCATACCTGGAGAGTTGGTTAAACTTGAGCCCATACTCTTGGACAGTCATGTTACCCTACCTTAAGGTCATAAATTCCTAGGCCCTTGCTTCTCTCAACTCTATGGGGAAAAACCTGTACACAAAGGTTTCGCTGAAACAATCCCAAGTAATAGGAGTTGCATCTGTGCCCCAGTTATCCTTCCACTAAGTATACCAGATATGATCCACATCCTTAAGTTGGTCAGATTCTAACTCAACCAGATCATTCCCAGTTACCAGCATCACTTCAAAGATCTTCTTGATCTCATCCAAGAAATTTTGGGGATCCTCGCCTGTTTGCGATCCTAAGAACTCAGGCAGATTCATCCTAACAAAGTCATGAACCCTCGCTGCTGCTGATCCACCATATGCATTCACAGAAGCTTGAACCTGCTGATTGTTCTGGTTGGCCACACTCTGAGCCAATATCTTAATGGCTTTCTTGAACTCTGTATTCGACACTTCTTGATTGGGGAATGGAGGAGCTGCGTTTGCGTTCCTAGCATTCGCATTCCTGGCATTAGCTCTACAAGGAGGCGTGATCACTGAAACGTAGAACGTCGAGTTATAATGGAATTTAGATCATACCTTATGTACGATAAGAGTAACAAGAAAATAAAGATTTCCTAAAACACTTTGTAGCCTCCACCTCATTAGATGTGGTGCACTTCACACCCATGAAAAGGACTTTACTTAGTGCGGCTTTTCAGACATTCTAGGACACTTAAACCCAAGGCTCTGATACCAAGTTTTTCACCCCCCGAGAATACCCTCGAGACGTAGACACGGGACCTACGATCACAAGTGACCCCAAGCTAACCCTGCTGGCATAATCATGATCATATTAAAGATAATAATAACTGATGCGGAAGGTAAATCATAAATAAAATGAAAAGGATGGGGAATACCCATATACTATAACTGAGATGAATGAAAACTGATGAGTTTAATACAAAGAAGATATTAACTCAATACTAAGCTGAATCTATCTATGTCTGAAAATAGGCCCTAACTGACTAGAAATGCTGGGACAGGCCCTAGCTAAGTCTAGCAAAACTGAAATAAAATGGAAAGGATGGGGAATACCCATATACTATAACTGAGATAAATGAAAACTGATGAGTTTAATATAAAGAAGATATTAACTCAATACTAAGTTGAATCTATTTATGTCTGAAAATAGCCTTTAACTTACTAGAAATGCTGGGACAGGCCCCAGCTAAGTCTAGAAAAAGTGAAACTAAAGGACTAAAAATAATACTGAAAAGAGACTCATGACTATTATCCTCGGAGAATGAGGACTCACAACTGAGTCTGCTGAACTGGAGATCAGGAACCGATCTAAGCGTGATCTAGATGTTGAGAGCCTGAACCTACATCACGAGAAGATATAGTGCACGTATGCATCAATACTTGAAAGCTACTGAGCATGCAGGATAGAATACAATTGAAATAACATATAACCGAACAAAGCAAATAAGTAATGGTATAATCTGAACAGGATATAGATACTGAATGTTGAGATAACTGAATGCAGTGACCAATTTCTAACAAGCTTAACCTAAATACTGACTATATTGATAAATGGTCAATACAATAGAATCTGACTGAACTTTGGGAGCTACGAATAATCGATAATAAAACCACATGAGCTAAATGTGGGGTTCGATGTATACGCCCCATCGAGAGGACCCATTATACCCTGCCAAAGGTATAGAGGCATGCTTTCCTTGGGCATATCATAATTTAGGGTCTAAACAGCGTAGCTTAGAGGTCCAACGAAATAGGAAAAGGACCCAAACAACCCTAACTAAATTCTGGTGAAGCCCATCCATGGAAGAAACAACAGTCTGTCATTTGATCTATCGGCCGTTGTTTGGGTTCGTCGGTCAAGTCTGTCCAGCAGGTCTTCACTAAAACGAGCATAACTTTTTTACTCAGAAGTCGGATTTTAGCAAACTTGGTGGCGCTGGAAAGAGGATTCAATTATCTTTCATATCATAGGTCATGGGACACATAATTCATTTTTTGCTAAGAGTTATGACCATTTGAAGTTGACCCAATCAACAATTTTCCTCTAACTGGCTGTTGACCCTCATCTACGGTCAGACCTACGGACCGTGCATTGCACGACGGTCCATGTTGGTTGACCATAGTTCTTGTCAGAGGCTGGGTAAAGGAGTCTTGATCCACGAACACAATCCACAGATCGTGGTCTGCCCTACAGACTGTGGGTCTGTTCGTGGGTCAAGACTTAGCCTATTTTCTGACCTGGGTTTGGGGAGGGGTTGCAGTGGTGAACCACGGAGCACCAGCACGGGCCATGGTCTGACCTACAATCTGTGGATGCAACCGTGGGTTGCACCTGCAAGTTCTCAAAATCTGCATTTTGGTCTAACTAGGATACAGGGTGTTACATTACACATAATCGGCATAGAACATGCACACCAAAGGTGTAGAAAGTAGTAATGGTGAGTACGAAATCTATGAGACGCAGCAGAATTGTCAAATCACCTAAATATGAAGTAATGGCAAGAGTCGGTCCTAAACTGCCATGTTTGATAAGTACCACATATGCTACTCCTTTCTAAGAGAACAAACCTAGACTAGTAGCTAATGTCAACAACATTATATGTATATTAAGTTCAAATAATCTGAGATCACAGTCAACTCAAATTAAGAGTAATAAAGTGTTAGGATTTATGCAGTTTTAATTATTGACAAAGAAATATGAAACACGTCAGTCAACATGGTCCAAAGGTACATTGTCACGAGCAGTTGAATTCGGAAAAACTTTCAAAATAAATAAGAAAAAAGTGTAGAAATCAAGAAATGGATAATGTTAATTTCGTGATAAAACACAAGAAAACAAACAAGTGATCCATTGAAAAGAAAGAATCAATGAGTTTGATTTGAAGAAGGAGTCTAAAGAGGCAAGGAGTTTGAATTGAAGAAGGAAAATTGAAAGAACACACATGTAACTAGAACAATGAACTTGGAGAAACTTACCCTTCAAAAAGTAGTTTTTTTTTCTCTTTCAACTCTAAGATCCTCTCGTCGATTGTATTCTTAATCACAAATCTCATAATCCTCTCCTCGATTGTATAGTTAGCAGACGAAATACAAGCACACACCTAATTGGTTTATACTGCCCTATTCGATGGATTCTATCCTGGGCTTGTCTTTCCACAACAGCATTCCATCAAGGATCCATAAAAAAAAACTATCAAAGTGCAAGAGGAGAGTAAAATGTCAAGGAAAGTAGTCCAAGTCATTCAATGAAATATTATAAGTTCAAAATGTATCTATTCTTTCGGTGCACGGAGATGAAGTTAAAACATCCCAAACTAAAAAAATAATTTTAACCTGAAGAGATGAAGGAATCCAACATAAACTCAAATCCCTTGGTATTTGACAAGAAATGAAGAATATTCATTGTTAATGAGAGGAAAGGAAATCCTTACGTGTGATGCCACTATAAGATTCAGGAAAGGACCTCCGGCTTTCAAGCTCATAAGAAATATAATGCAATTTGGATCGTTGGTAAATGTTGTAATTGCAGAATCTCTTGCAGTGATAGTCATGGATCCATCTAATTGACAACTAATACCCGACTGCCAAATGCACATAAGAAATGTTTTTGTTGTTAAGACTACTGATGGAAATAATAGGGGTAGATGTGAAGGGGATAACGAAGACATGTCTTACCTTCTGTAGAAAATAGTATATCAAATCCAAAAATGATGTGAATTGGCGGAAGACAATTGCCTTTGCGGAACCATCTCTTTTAATCATGAACCATATACCTTCTCTCTTGATCCAATAAAACAAGCAATGAGAATGCTATTATAAAGGATATAAATAAGATTGAGACCACACCAACGATTTATTATCCATCAATTAGTTTCCACTATATTAAGTGGGGGTGGTATTTGATGAAACATTTTCAAATATAAAGCTAAGGTAAGATAAGATATAGTTATAATTGAAAAGTAATTATTTACCAAAGCTTCTATTTTTGTGCTTGTCTAAAAATTATCAAGACAAATTTTGTTCAATATACTCGAGGACCTAAATCCTTTGATAGTTGCTTTAGTTTTCTGATCATTTTCTGTGAAATTCACTGTAATTGATTTAAAACATGAAGGACTTGCAAAAGACAGGTGTGCAAGAATTAACCTGCAATAATCAAAAGAGGGGCACACTTTTATAAGAGAGTTGATTTAAGTTTCGAATGACAACATAATAGCAATGAATTCATAGAATATTCCTTAGGTTGTCAATAGATGAGGTACGAGAATTTAAACCATCAAGTCCACAAGTTTAATGAAAGTCCTTTATAGTGTTATAAGGCATTCCTAAAAGCATTTCTAGCAAAAAAAAAAAAAGAGGTCTTTCTTATGGTGCTGGAAAAGAATATTTAGAAGACATCCAAGATGTATATGTGGAAAACTATGACCACATGAAGATATGAAATATCCATCATATACTATACGAAATATTAATGTAGTGTGAGTAGGAAATCCATCAAATTCAATTTTAGTGATGTATCAAATTTCGTGAGTGAGCTTATTCCTTTATTTTATACTTTCTATTTCTTTCTTAGGGAAGTGGGAGAGTATGCACCTTACAATTGGATCTTCTACTGGATCATGACTAAACCACATGGTTGTTCAACATTAGTTGTTCTTCCACTTCTAGCCAAAGCAGAACTTGAGCATTCCACAAGGTAAGGATGATCAACTGCCAGTCAGATTAAATCAATCAAATATAAGAAAAAGTTTTCTAGTTATTACATTTGAGGAAGAATCATTCAAAGATCATAGAAAGTCAAATTGCCTGCTTTAGTAAAAGAAGTCTAAACTATTTCTTTTTTTTAGGCTCAAGGGAGGATATATAAGGAAAAAGCAAGCCAAGAAATTACTGAAGGAATTATTATCTCCGAGTTCTAAAGTATTGAAAGATTTAACCCATTAACAACATTAAATATTTCATTCCCATGATTTAGTGATTTTACCGCAATTGGTGTAGAAATATTGAAATATTTCTTCTTAAGAAAAAATATTGCATTAGATCTGATCCGTACTTTAAAGGTTAACAATGAACCTATAACGAAGAATTTTATTCACGACGAAAACCAAATACAAGAAGGTACCAATACATTATAAAGAACAATTCAGTTTAAAAGCTTTACATCCATACATGTCGCATGCATGTGAGTAGATTAAAAATGTTAGCATAGTTATTCATCAACGTACCAACTTGAAGGTAATCTGTACCATAATACGTCAGGAAGAAACAATATAGTGATGATAAAATGAATAATACACCACTTATTTTGACTCTCATTATTTACTTTCTTACAAGGTGAAATAGCTAGTGTTGATTATTTTCCACGAAAAACCATGTAAAGTGGTCATTATATAGGATTTCCAAGAAAGGAACGTCTGTATGTTTTAAGGATGACTTAACACATAGCAATTCGATGAAACAAATACCATGCAAAAGCATTTAATTAAAAGACTAGAAAAAAATAATACACAAGAAAAAGACCATGAGTTGTACCATTAGACAAATTCAATAAGAACATCACCATGAGTAGCGAATGGAGAGCAAAAAAAAAGGCAAAGATTACTTTCAAACAACCTATCTAAGGGTCTAGTTTCATAATTATTGACAAAAATATAATACGTACGTATTCAATTGTGCCCGACATTCATCCCACAGTGATCTGTAGTAGTCTTCTTCCTTAACATCGAAACAATTTTTGCACAAGGTAACCTGAATAAGAAAGTAAGTAACATTCTAAAGAGGAGAGAAAACAATTAATAACTCTAGAACTATGTTAATGTAAAAAAAAACTTACTATCCTTGGAGGAAGTCCAAGATCAGCATCCCTTCCCTTTTTAGTACGTCTAAGCATTATGGTTTTTTAAATTTTGTGTTTGAACAAAACCATCGCATCTCGACCAAACCCATGATTCCTTTGAAATTGTATGGGTGAGGCAATATACTAGAACATAAGATGTATCAACGTCTCCATGTCAGCAACAATATTGTTTATCAGAAATAACAAAAGGCATCAAAATAAGTATAGCAATTTGATAACTTACCTTATTCCACAAGCAAAAGTGTCGAATAGATTTGCGGTGGCAATGTGGACACTCGAATGAGCTAAACTAAATACCAACACAAAAGGGAGAAAATAAGAGATTTCAAAAAGGTGAAAAATAAAAAGATACTGAAGGAAGAAAGATTCCAACTGCCATTGAAACAGTAACAACAAAATCTCTGGTGAAAAATGAACAAATATAACAGAGTTAAATTAATACAAATCCTCAGCTATTTGTTTCTCTATCCAACCAAGTTAGGTACAAAGATTAAAAAAAAGAAACTTTAAGTCTACCTATTGTCTAGAGTTCTACAATCACATTCCTCACAGAAGTAATATGAGGAAGGAATGATTTGCAAGAAACGGACATGTCCATAAGTAAGGATGTACTTAGTTCGGAGAATGAAAATGTGAATTATGTTAGACACAAAAGAACATTAATCACAAGAAACATACAAGTGAGTACAACTCTCCTACACGGTTCTGGAGGGGAGTCCCACTTAAGTCCCACTTATAAGAAGATTCTAGCGCAAGAATAGCTCTTGTAGTGTCTCTGCGTATATCTTTCACACAATGGGCCTGTGCAAAAAATAAGTGAAATCCGTTAGAAAATTGTGGATGAAGGGTTTTTTAGACAAAACCTACAAATGTGAACTTTGAACAGACTTCTTAGTCAAAAAAACAAATATACATCAACCTTACCCTAACTACCCTTGTGAAGGTAGAGAGGTTCTTTTAGGTAGACTTTCAGCTTAAGTAAAGCATATCAGCAAAACCAAATAAGTAGGTCTAGTTATACAATGGTTACCTCATCCAAAATAATACGATTTCAATTCATAGAGTGCAAAATCATGATATTTTTCTTGTACTCAGTCTCCACAGTTGAGTAGGTAGTGATAACAAAATCATATTCTATGAACTTGCCAATATTTTTCTTCATGTTGGCACCATGATATACAAGAATTATTTTGCTTCCTTTTTTGGTGAAGCGGTCAATCTCGTTGCAAGAATTATTTTGCTTCCTTTTTTGGTGAAGCAGTCAATCTCGTTGACCCACTGAATCACAGCGACAACTCGACATATAACAAGGGTTCCTTTCACTGCTGGGAGAATATATGGGGCAGGTGAGAGCAAACTGGAATCTGAGATTGCTTTCCCTATTTCACGTTTAGCAAACACAAGAGCTATGGCTTGAATAGTCTTCCCCATCCCCATTTCATCAGCAAGAATACCGCCTCTAGCTATTGATTCTTCTTGTTTCAAAGCCCAAGCCAACCACTCTTTCTAGTACCTTAGCAAGGGTATGATCAAATTACATGGCTGCTCAGCAGTTTCAGTCATAAACTCATTCTGACTATTAAAGTCCAGATAAAGTGAATGGTTTTCTTCCATCCACCTATCGTTCTCTTCTTTCCATATATCCCACATCAATACAAGGTCACCGTCATTTCCTACATCATTCATTACACCGTCTTCTTCTACCTACTCTTCTTTTATTTTAATACTATATTCGCCCTTTGTTCTATTGGATCTCCTTCCTTTTGTTATATTGGGCCAAACTGCTTCCGCAGTTAAATCAGAATCAACAAATCTACTAGCTTGGGCTTCATTCAACAAATTATTAGCTTCATCTGCATATAGATAATTAAACCAACAATCACATAATTAACAATGTGCATAAACTATTCAATACACGTCCATATTTGTGTGCATGAACTTTTGTCTTAGGTTAGCCAATAAGTATGATCTATCGGCAAAAAGAAAGTCCCAACATGCTATTAAAATGTCATTGTAGTTCCAACAATTAAAAAGGACCAAATTGAAGGCATATTAATCTTGACATGAAAAATAAATGTTGTGCTCCTAATGTAATTAGAATCTGAGGATATAAAAATAATGTCATCCTCATCAGAGCTCCTAACTTGGCGGCTTTATTCTCCTAATTTTACAATCCACATTTAAGTACAACCACATAATTTACATTTATCTACAACATATAGTGGATATACATATGTATGACATATGCCATCTCAAAGAATACTTCATCACACACACACACAAAAAACTAATATAAAGGACATTTTATTACACCAAATTGGCCCACTTGTTTACAAGGATGGGAACAAACTCGCAATATACTTATTAGGAAACATCATATTCTCCAATAATACTCACAAACCTTATTTAATAATCTTCCTGTTTTTCCTTTCTATATATAAAAGTTTTTTCCTAGTAAAAGAAAAAGTTTTGAACTTTATATTTTCTTGATACTAGTATTTATCGTTCTCTTTCTTTGTTGTTTAATTTCTTTATGGTTGATGAGTAAAGTCAACTATCGATCCATTTGGATTGATATTATATTGGTGTTCGATTCATCTTAAACCTAGCTAATAAGAGGAAAGTGTCCATGGTCATATAAGGTGCTCCATGCATCTCTTACAGGGCTAATGTGGGACTCTAATCATTAATAATATCAGTTCAATCAATCAACCCATTTATTCCTTAATAATAACAAATAGTAAGTGACAAACATTTTCTATTAGTACTCTAGTGCGGCGCACGCCTTGACTATATCTCGACACTTATTATTTCCAATCAATACAAGTACCAGAAAACTCTATCACGAGATTTGGGAAATATTCACTTAGTCTAATTTCATTTAATATTTGAACCAAGGATTTCACTCCTTTGACTGCTAAATCATCCCACTATGGGTTGGATAAATGAAAATTCTAGCAGGGAAGACATTTTTATGATTCTTTAGTACTTTTTTTTTCTAGAAAACATTTTTTTGACGGAATAAAACATGAAAAATTTGTGAATTCCACCATAACAAAACATCTTTAAAATTCCATTTTACTCACGTAATCGGTAAGATTCAAGCAAAACAAATGCAAATTCACATCGAAATAAACAAGTTGTATGATCGCAAATCGAAACACCAGGAAAACAAAAAGGATTAGTAAAAGAAGGATTTTTCGAGCGAACCTTCGGTTGAAGATGATGAAGGATGAGAATGGATCCTCATTTTCTACAAAAATAATTACTAGTGGAGATTTGCAGAAAAAAATCAACAAGAATTGTGACAAGAGAGAGAGAGAGTCTCAGTGTGTTGAGAGACAATGAGTAGGATTGCGACAGGAAACCAATTTATATAGCCAGAATCAATAATGATAAAGGGTGTGATGAAAATATTTTAACACACTTACCTTGTATTCGATTTTAGTAATCAAAAGTTGACCAATTTTTAAGTTGAGAGTGCTTAAGCCTTAAGCAAGCATTTGCCTTATATTTGATGTTTGTTTTAAGAAAAAAAAATTATCTATTTTTCAAGTTTTGAAATATTAGATAACAAGACTATTATGCTTCTGGCATATCAATAGGCTTTTAAAGTTATGACTAGCATGCTTCAAATTGATATGTTTTATGTTATTTTTGTTACATATGATTTGAAAAAATGTTTTTAGAACTAGAATGAAAAATTCTTTGCAATATTGAAATGCAACGGGCATGTCGGAATTGAAATATATAGTTGACACTAATTAATTAGAATAACCATCATACTTATTCTATAAGTGGGAAGTTTCATAATTGAAAGTTAGATTACGATTATATCCTTCCAAAGTTAATTGACTATTATAATTGTCACGGCCCGACTCCTCGAGTCATGATGACACCTACTATAACCCACCAGCAGGTAAACAATCCCTTAACTCTAAATGAAAGGTAATGAGTACAAGGGTAGAACTTCAGTAGAAATAAAATTATAACAATAAAACAAGATAGGGGTGGAAGAAAACCAAAAAGCTTTATACATGAAGAGAATCCCTCCCAGAACCTGAAAGTCACAAGTGTAGCTCTATCTAAAATGGTAGTACAAGTCCCAAAAGCGGACCACAAACAAGTCATCTCAAAGGAAAAAGGCTATATAAACATAAATATAAAAGGAGACAGGTTGATCCAAAACGCCAAGTGCTCACCCACATCTCCGATCTCAAAAGTTGTTGATGGCACAAACATCATCATTGATAGTTGTTATTAGGACCAACATTAAAAAACAGATGTAGAGTGTAGCATGAGTACCAAAAATACTTGACAGGGGTATAAAGGCATGGCTAGTGTGATCACTAAATCTAATGCCCAACAGAGGGGACTTATACTCCTATGTGATCACGTAGTTCTGGGACTATGACGGTACGCTGAACCCTAGTCCAACTTGGTGCTAAGTCTGCTCCAAATTGAATAAGTATATGACACAAATGTAACTGAAATACTGAATAGCTCAAAATACTGACATGGAATCTGATAATGTAACATTTATATACTGATATTGTAACATTCGAAATCTGGAGCATGATTATCTGTTTAACTGACCTACCATGTATAATTTGTGAACTAAGAGAATTTATACAAACTAGGGTTCCGAATTCCATGCAAGGAATTAAGTGAACTTTGCAAGAAATAAGCTATTTCAATTTAGGATAATACAACAGTTAGATCACAGGTAATATCCAAGGGTTTAGAAATCCTAGGCCAAAACAAGATATGGAGAATCAAGGAACTGACTGAATTTCAGGGACATAGTGGATGAAAGGAACCCACTATTGAAATCACACATACCTGGTGACGAAATCTACAGAGAAATCCTTTGATTTCGAGGCTAGAACTTGAAGAAAACCTTCTGCGTGTTCTTGAGAAGGCTGGAGCGACTCTCTTCTTCTTTTATGTCTAATTTAGATGATATTTGGAGAATAAAGGTTTTAGGTAGGTTCTGATAAGATTTAGGCTTAAACTGTTAAACCGACATAGTTTAAATGTCCAATGCATAGGAGAAAAGACCAAAATGACCCTGACTTAAAAGCTAACGAGGCCCATTCATGGAGCCACTGATAAACCGTCGAAAGGACCACGACTTGTCACGTGGGTCGTGGTTCTGGGCCAGTATCTACTGGTCCTGGGTACTCCCATCTATGGTCCACTTCATGGACTGTGTGAAGCACCATGGACCATGAAGGCCACCGTGGCTCTTCACTTGGGGCTGGGGTGTACTTGTTCGACTTGACAGACCAATCCACAAGCCGTGTGAAGTTCCACAGACCGTCAAGTGGACCATGGTTCTTTCTTTGAGCCATGGTGGTTGCCCAAGCTGGGCTGGGATGTGAACCACGACAAGGGTTACAGGTCGTGGTCCTGTTCACAGCGCGTGAACCCCTCTGTGGTTCTCTTTTTTCTATTGTTTAGTCAACGTTGATTTATGAGGTGTTACACGTAATCGACTTAGAACATGCACAAAAAAGGTGCAGAAAGTAGAAATGGTGAGTACGAAATCTATTTGACTCAACAGAATTGTCAACTCACCTAAATATGAAGTGATGGCAAGAGTCGGTCCTAAACTGCCATGTTTGATAAGTACCACATATACTACTCCTTTTTAAGAGAACAAACCTAGACTAGTAGCTAATGTCAACAACATTATATGTATATTAGGTTTAAATAATTTGAGATCACAGTCAAGTCAAACTAAGAGTAAGAAAGTGTTAGGATTTATGCAGTTTTGATTATTGATAAAAAAAAGATGAAACACATCAGTCAACATGGTCCAAAGGTACATTATCACGAGCAGTTGAATTCGGGAAAATTTCAAAATAAATAAGGCAAGAGTGCAGAAATCAAGAAATGGATAATGTAAATTCCGTGATAAAACACAAGAAAACAAACAAGTAATGCACTGAAGAGAAAGAATCAATGAGTTTGATTTGAAGAAGGAGTCTAAAGAGGCAAGGAGTTTGAATTGAAGAAGGAAAATTGAAAGAACACACATGCAACTACCACAATGAACTTGGAGAAACTTACCCTTCAAAATGTAGTTTTTTTTCTCTTTCAACTCTAAGATCCTCTCGTCGATTCTATTCTTAATCACAAACCTCACAATCCTCTCCTCGATTGTATAGTTAGCTGCAGAAATACAAGCACACACCTGATTGGTTTATACTGTCCTATTCGATGGATTCTATCTTGGGCTTGCCTTTCCACAGCAGCATTCCACCAAGGATCCATCAAAAAAACCTAACAAAGTGCAAGAGGAGAGTAAAACATCAAGGAAAGTAGTCTAGGTCATTCAAAATGTATCTATTCTTTAGGTGCACGGAGATGAAGTAAAATCATCCAAACCAAAAAAAATAGTTTTAACCTGAAGAGATGAAGGAATCCAACATAGATTCAAATCCCTTGGTATTTGACAAGAAATGAAGAATATTCATTGATAAAGAGAGGAAAGGCAATCCTTTCGTGTGATGCCACTGTAAGATTCAGGGAAAGACCTCCGGCTTTCAAGCTCATAAGAAATATAATGCAATCTGGATCATTGGTAAATCTTGTAATTGCAGAATCTCTTGCAGTGATAGTCATGGATCCATCTAATTGAACACAACTAATGCCCGACAGCCAAGTGCACACAAGAAATGTTTTTTGTTGTGACTAGTGATGGAAACAATAGGGGTAGATGTGAAGGGAATAACGAAGACATGTCTTACCTTCTGTAGAGAATAGTGTATCAGATCCAAAAATTATGTGAATTGGCTGAAGACTTTTCCCTTTGCGGAACCATCTCTTTTAATCATGAACCTTATATCTTCTCTATTGATCCAATAAAACAAGCAATGAGAATGCTATTATAAAGGATATAAATAAGATTGAGACCACGCCAACGATTTATTATTCGTCAATTAGTTTCCACTAAATTAAGTGGGGGTGGTATTTGATGCAACATTTTCAAATATAAAGCTAAGGTAAGATACGATGTAGTTATAATTGAAAGTAATTGTTTACCAAAGATTCTACTTTTGTGCTTGTCTGAAAATTATCAAGACAAATTTTGTTCAATATACTCGAGGACCTATATCCTTTGATAGTTGCTTTAGTTTTCTAATCATTTTCCATGAAATCCACTGTAATTGATTTAAAACATGAAGGACTTGCAAAATACATGTGTGCAAGAATTAACCTGCAATAATCAAAAGAGCTGCATGTTTTTATAGGAGAGTCCGTTTATGTTTCAAATGACAACATAATAGCAATGAATTCATAGAATATTTCTTAGGTTGTCAATAGATGAGGTACGAGAGTTTAAACCATCAAGTCCACAAGTTTAATCAAAGTCCTTTTAGTGTTATAAGGCATTCCTAAAATCATTTCTAGTAAAAAAAAAAAAAAGTCTTTCCTATGGTGCTGGAAAAGAATTTTTAGAAGACATCCTAGATGTATATGTGGAAAACTATGGCCACATTAAGATGTGAAATATCCATCATATAGTATACGAAATAGTAATGTAGTGTGAGTAGGAAATCCATCAAATTAAATTTTAGTGATGTATCAAGTTTCGTGAGTGAGATTATTCCTTTATTTTATACTTTTTATTTCTTTTATTAGGGAAGTGGGAGAGTATGCAACTCACAATTGGATATTCTACTGGCTCGTGACATAAACCACATGGTTGGTCAACATAGACAACATTAATTGTTCTTCCACTTCTAGCCGAAGAAGAACTTGAGCATTCCACAAGTTAAGGATGATCAACTGCCTGTAGTCAGATAAAAGATAAAATCAAACAAATATAAGAAAAGGTTTTCTAGTTATTAATTTTGAGGTAGAATCATTCATAGATCATAGAAAGTCAATTAAATTGCTTGCCTTAGTAGAAGAAGTCTGAACTATTTTTTTTAGGTTCAAGGGAGGATATATAAGGAAAAAGCAAGCCAAGAAATTACTGAAGGAATTATTATCTCCAAGTTCTAAAATACTGAAAGATTTAACCCATTAACAACATTAAATATTTCATCTCCATGATCTAGTGATTTTACCACAATTGGTGTTGAAGTATTGAAATATTTCTTCTTAAGAAAAAAAAATTACATTGGATCTGATCCATACTTTGAAGGTTAACAATGAACCTATAACAAAGAATTTTATTCACGGTGAAAACCAAATACAAGAAGGTACCAATACATTATTAAGAATAATTTAGTTTGAATGCCTGATATCCATACCTATCCCATGCGTGTGAGTAGATTAAAAATGTTTGCATAGTTATTCATCAACATACCCGCTTGAATGTATTTGTACCAAAATACGTCAGGATGAAACAATATAGTGATGAGAAAATGAATAACACACCACTTATTTTGACTCTCATTATTTACTTTTTCACAAGGTGAAATAGCTAGTGTCGATTATTTTCCACGAAAAATCATGTAAGCTGGTCATTATATGGGATTTCCAAGAAAGGAACGTCTGTATGTTTTAAGGATAACGTAAAACATAGCAATTCGATGAAATATATACCATGCAAAATCATTTAATTAAAAGACCAAACAAAAATAATACACAAGAAAAAGACCATGAGTTGCACCATTAAACAAATTCAATAAGAACATCACCATGAGTAGCGAATGGAGAGCAAAAAAAAGGCAAAGATTACTTTCAAACAGGCAAGGGTCTAGTTTCATAATTATTGACAAAAATATATTATATACGTATTCAATTGTGCCCGAATTTCATCTCACAGTGATCTGTAGTAGTCTTCTTCTTTAACATCGAAACAATCTTTGCGCAAGGTAACCTGAAGAAGAAAGTAAGTTATATTCTATAGAGGAGACAAAACAATTAATAACTCTGGCACTAAGTTAATGTGAAAAAAAACTTACGATCCTTGGAGGAAGTCCAAGATCAACAGCCCTTCCTTTTTTAGTATGTCTTAGCATTATGGTTTTTAAAATTTTGTGTTTCAACAAAACCATAGCATCTCCACCAAACCCATGATTCCCTTGAAATTGTATGAGTGAGGCAATATACTAGAACATAAGATGTATCAACGTCTCTATGTCAGCAACAATATTGTTTATCACAAATAACAAAAGGCATCAAAATAAGTATAGCAATTTGATAACTTACTCTATTCCACCAGCAAAAGTGTCGAAAAGATTAGTGGTGGCAATGTGGACACTCGAATGAGCTAAAATAAATACAAACACAAAAGGGAGCAAATAAGAGATTTCAAAAAAGTGAAAGATAAAAAGATTCTCAAGGAAGAAAGATTTCAATTGTCAGTGAAACAGTAACAACTAAATCTCTGGTGAAATATGAACAAATATAACATAATAAAATTAAAACAAATCCTCAGTTATATGTTTCTCTATCTAACCAAGTTAGGTGCAAAGATAAAAAAGAAACTTTTAAGTCTACCTATTGTTGAGAGCTCTGCGATCACAATCTTCACAGAAGTAGTAAGAGTAAGGAATAATTTGCAAGAAACAGACCTGTCCAGAAGTAAGGATGTATTTAGTTCTGAAAATGATGAAGATGTGAATTATGTTAGCCACAAAAGAACATTAATCACAAAATACATACAAGTGCGTACAGCTCTCCTACACGGTTTTGTTGGGGAGTACCACTTAAGGCCCACTTATAAGAAGATTCTAGCGCAAGAATAGCTCTTGTAGTGTTGCTGCGTATATTTTTCACACAATGGGCATGTGCAACAAAAGTGCAATCCGTTAGAAAATAGTGGATGAAGGGTTTGTCCGACAAAACCTACAAATGTGAACTTTTAATAGACTACCCTGTGATGGCAGAGTGATTGGTCATGTTTATACAACCTTACCCTTACCTTGTGAAGGTAGAGAGGTTTATTTAGGTAGACCTCAGCTTAAGTAATGCATATCAAGAAAAACGAAATATGTGGGTCTAGTTATGCAATGATCACCTCATCCAAAATAATATGATTCCAATTCATAGAGTGCAAAATCATGATATTTTTCCTGTACTCAGTCTCCACTATTGAGTAGGTAGTGATAACAAAATCATATTCCGCGAACCTACCAATATTTTTCTCCCTGTTGGCACCATGATAAACAAGAATTGTGTTGCTTCCTTTTGTGTTGAAGCGGTCAATCTCGTTGACCCACTCAATCATAGCGACAACTTGACATATAACAAGGGTTCCTTCCACTGCTGGAAGAATATAAGGGGCAGGTGAGAGCAAATCGAAATTTGAAATTGCTTTCCCTATTTCACGTTTAGCAAGCACAAGAGCTATGGCTTGAACAGTCTTCCCCATCCCCATATCATCAGCAAGAATACCGCCTCTAGCTATTGATTCTTCTTGCTTCAAAGCCCAAGTCAACCACTCTTTCTGGTACCTTAGCAAGGGTATGATCAAATCAGATGGCTGCTCAGCAGTTTCAGTCATAAACTCATTCTGACTATAGAAGTCCAGATAAAGTGAATGGTTTTCTTCCATCCACCTATCGTTCCCTTCTTTCCATACATGCCACATCAATACATGGTCATCACCATATCCTACATCATTCATTACACCATCTTTTTCTACCTGCTATTCTTTTATTTTAATACTCCATTCGCCATTTGTAGTATTGGATATCCTTCTTTTTGTTATATTGGGCCAAACTGCTTCCACAGTTAAATCAATATCAACAAATTCACTAGCTTGGGCTTCATTCAACAAATTATTAGTTCATCTGCATAGATGATTAAACCAACAATCACATAATTAACCATGTACATAAACTATTCACTGCATATTAATGTTGACATAAAAAATAAATGTTATATGGAATACCTTTGTCAATGCTCCCAATGTAATTAGAATCAAAGGATATAAAAATAACGACATCATCATTTACATTTATCTACAACATATAGTGGATATAGATATGTATGACACATGCCATCTCAAAGAAATACTTCATCACACACAAAAAAAAAAAAATGAAAAGGACATTTTTTTACACCAAATTGGCCCACTTGTTTCTTAGGATGGGAACAAACTCGCAATACGCCTATTAGGAAATATAATATTCTCCGATAATACTCACAAACCTTATTTAATGATCTTCCTATTTTTCCTTTCTATTTATAAAAGTTTTGTCCCCGATACTAGAAAAAGTTTTAAACTTTATATTTTCTTTATACTAGTATTTATCGTTCTCTTTCTTTGTTGTTTAATTTATTTATGGTTGATGAGTAAAGTCAAACCATCAATACATTTTGATTGATCTTATATTGGTGTTCGATTCATCTTAAACCTAGCTAATAAGAGAGAAGAGTGTCCATGGTCATATAAGGTGTTCCATACATCTCTTAAAGGGCTAATGAGGGACTCTAACCATTAATACTATCAGTTCAATCAATCAACCCATTTATTCCTTACTAGAAACAAATAGTAAGTGACAAACCATTTCTATTAGTACTATAGTGTTGCACGCACCTTGACTATCTCTCGACACCTGTTATTTCCAATCAATACAAGTACCAGCAAATTCTATCATGAGATTTGGGAATAATTCACCTAATATATTTTCATTTAATATTTGAACCAAGGATGTCACTCCTTTGACTGCTAAATCTTCCCACTATGGGTTGGATAAATGAACTTCATGCAGGGAAGTCACTTTTATGAATCTTTAATACTTTTTTTTCTAGAAAAAACATTTTTTTGACCGAATAAAACTTGAAAAATTTATGAATTCCACCATAGCAAAACACCTTAAAATTCCATTTTACTCACGTAATCGGTAAGACTAAAGCAAAACAAATTGCAATTCACATCAAAATAAACTAGTTGTATGATCGCAAATATAAACACCAGGAAAATAAAAAGGATTATTAAACGAAAGATTTTTCGAGTGAACCTTCGGTTGAAGATGAGGAAGGATGAGAATGGATTCTCATTTTCTACACAAATAATTACTTGTGGAGATTTGAAGAAAAAAATAAACAACAATTGTGACGAGAGAGACAGAGTCTCAGTGTGTTAAGAGACAATGAGTAGGAAACCAATTTATATGGCCAGAATCAATAAAGATAAAGGGTGTGATGAAAATATTTTTACACACTTACCTTGTATTCAATTTTAGTAATCAAAAGTTGACCAATTTTTAAGTTGAGAGCGCTTAAGCCTTAAGCAAGCACTTGCCTTATATTTGATGTTTGTTTTAAGAAATTCTTTTTTATCTATTTACAAGTTTTGAAATATTAGATAACAAGACTATCATGCTTCTGGCATATCAATAGGCTTTTAAAGTTATGACTAGCATGCTTCAAATTGATATGTTTTATGTTATTTTTGTTACATATGATTTGAAAAAATGTTTTTAGAACTAAAATGAAAAATTCTTTGCAATATTGAAATGCAACGAGCCTGTCGGAATTGAAATATATAGTTGACACTAATTAATTAGAATAACCATCATACTTATTCTATAAGTGGGAAGTTTCATAATTGAAAGTTAGATTACGATTATATCCTTCCAAAGTTAATTGACTATTATAATTGTCACGGCCTGACTCCTCGAGTCATGATGACACCTACTATAACCCACCAGCAGGTAAACAATCCCTTAACTCTAAATGAAAGGTAATGAGTACAAGGGTAGAACTTCAGTAGAAATAAAATTATAACAATAAAACAAGATAGGGGTGGAAGAAAACCAAAAAGCTTTATACATGAAGAGAATCCCTCCCAGAACCTGAAAGTCACAAGTGTTGCTCTATCTAAAATGGTAGTACAAGTCCCAAAAGCGGACCACAAACAAGTCATCTCAAAGGAAAAAGGCTATATAAACATAAATATAAAAGGAGACAGGTTGATCCAAAACGCCAAGTGCTCACCCACATCTCTGATCTCAAAAGCTGCTGAAGATGGCACAAAAAATCACTACTGATAGTTATTACTAGGACCAGCATTACAAAACAGATGTAGAGTGTAGCATGAGTACTAAAATAAATGTACTCAATAGGCACCAATGTCCAACTAAGGAAGAAAGGTAAAGACAATAAGAAAAGATAGAATCTAGACACAATAGAGGTCCAAACGGATACGAAAGAAAGCACACGAGCATACCAAAAGTAAATCTAAGTACATCTAAACTAAACCTAATTGAACCCCATAAGCCTAGAAGATACACTTGGGCACAAATTTGAATAAAACTCAAATGAACCCCCATAAGACCGATAGGTACACAGAATAACTAAGTCTACTAAGAGAAGAGTACCACGAAGAGAAAGTTGGGCTCCCATCCTAAGTAACCACAATACCCAACAATTCAGTCAACTCCTAGCCCAGCTAGTAAGAGTGAAAACCAATCTAGGCCACCCTACTAGTCCACTCCCATCCTAGCTAGCAAGAGTGACTTGGGGCATATCGACCCCGAAGAGGATCGCATATATTAAGACAAGCCAGTCCACTCCCAAGGGTGTAAGCCACCCAGTTAGTAAGAGTGATCTAGGGGCGTGTTGACTCTAAACAAGATCTCAAATATCAATGCCAAGTCACTGGAACAATGTCCACTCACAAAGAATCAATAGATGGCTTCAAGCCTAGAACAATCCAATCACAAATCGCCGCAAAAGCACAAAACCTATGGTAACACATCACAGCCAAAAAATAAAGGGAGAGGATAAAAGATCTATAAAGGTGTGAAATCACCTAAATAAGGCTTATAATATCAAACTCAAGTCTATTACTCCAATCTATAAGGATCCAGTTTATCCGAAATGACGTAGAAGACAAAAAAATGTTACAAGGATAAAAAAAATCTAAGTTAACACTAGCCTAATCCTAGACTAATGTCGACCATGCTCATTACCGATAAAAAGTGCAGTTAATACACAACAACACGCAACAACACTCATAAACCCCAACTAGCATGGTACTAAACCCGAAACAATGTCAAATAATCCTACAACATTGTAACTAGGAAGAGAAACAATAATAACGTCGTACCCACCCCCAATTCAGTCTACTCAGCTTGCATTTATGTATTCAATCTCAATCTGAATAGAAAGGAACTTGTATCCTACATGTAGATCGACCGCCCGTGCTCCAAATTTCACAGCCAGAGTCTTTCCTTTCTGAACGGACTCTAAACGTTTCCACGCTATCAAACATAGAATCACAACGTCAATATGGCCATTAATACGCTCAAATTACACCTACCTAAACAAGTATAAGTGATCGTTGTCAAATAAAGAACCCAATTTATAGGTTGGGGTCGATCCCACGAGGAATATGGTCTAGACTTAAGATTACTCTCTATTATATCTGTTTAGTCAAACTATTTCTGAAGCAATTAAACTAAAGCGGGGGGGGGGGGGGGGGNGGGGGGGTTGTAAGTAAATAACAGATTGTTGATTATAAGTAACAAGTAGACAAGACAAGATTCAACTTTGTTGTTATCAATATTAGAGAGAAACTAGGCGTATGTGTTCCCCACGAGCTCTTAACGCAGTAATCCTAATAATAGTATTCCTTTCCTAGTGTTTACCTGCAAAGTTGGTAAGTTATGTATCCCTAAGTGATTGGTTCTCCAAATATGAAATTTCACTATGCACCTTGGTCCGGCTATGAGTGTATGCTTTACTAACCCTTACCTTTACCTCAGATTAGACATCACATCAATGTAAGGTTAAGTTTTCACCCTTGCACCAATTGATATTAGACTATTAGATAGCATCCACTAAATCTCTGTTATTAATTATTTTCTTATTAACTACCTCCTTGGTCCAGCAAGTAGCAACAAGACAAGTTCTAACATTTGCAACCGTTAAAAAGACTTCTAAACGAAAGAATTAATAATACATGCATAAACACTATTCAAGAATTACTTAATTATTATTCATACTTTAATAATTGATCATTGCTCCCACAACCCTAGTTGTGGATTTAGCTACTCATGCTTGAAAGATCAGAATATATGTTTGAGTAAAGAGAATTCATGAACTTACAAGATAAATTGCTGAATAATCGAATCTTCAATTGAGAAACACAGTTAAACTTGAATAAAAGGAAATCCAGAAATCAAATTGCTAATTTGCAAGTTAATTCCCAAAAACCAAAGAACTAAGAGATAATAACAATGTCTAACCCCTAAAAATGAGGTTTACAGTTCTATTTATAGAAAAACATGTCCTAAACAAAAAGGAAATGAAATAAGGAAATAAACTTCTGGGACGCGGCTTCGACGACGAACTTGACCTATGGTCCATAGGTCCCCTTCCGTAGCTCCATACTTAGAGTTTTTCATCAGGTACTGGATTCAAGTTTCTGAATCAAAAGAGGATGTGCAGGACGGCCCGTGGGTCGACCTATGGTCCATCAGTTGCATCTGTAGTTCCACACTTGGTCAAACTTCCCTGGTGCTCCATCTACGTCGTCTACCGACGGTCTATAGGACCTTTTCGTGGGTGACTCCTTCTGCAGATTTTCAGCTTTCATCTCACTCAACCACGCCCAAGCCTATTTCCTGCAAATATAACATATAAACATTATTTCTAATACAATATAGCCCTAGACACACACAACTTCTAAGTGAAATGTATCAAAAATATTGTAAACTCACGGTATATCAGTTGTTTAAACACCAAAAATATAAAATGGAATCGAACAAAGTTTGGAGTCAAATGAAAGTTGTGGTACCCGCATCAGAATTCTGGAATTGACCCCACCAAGAGGTCCTAATCAGTGCCATGAAATTATTTCCAAAAAGAAATGTAATACAGGGCTCGTAACTGATACACTCAAATTACACCTCCTTTCAGAAACATAAGCGATCGTTATCAAGTAAAGAACCCAACTTGTAGGTTGAGATCGATCCCACGAGGAAAATGGTTTAGACTTTACTTTTAACCAACAATTATATTCGATTAGTCAAATTATTTCCAGAAACAGGTAATAAAAGGGGGGTTTGTGCTTGTGTGAAACAAATAGTAAGAACTTAAGAAGTAGTCAATAATTAAACTCAACTTTGGTTGTTATCAAGATAAGAGAAATAACTAGGGTATACGTGTTCCCCATAATCTCATAACGCAGTAATCCTAGTAATAGCAATCCTTTTCTAGTGTATTACATGCAAAGTGATAAGTTAGGTATCTCTAAATCCTTGGTCCGGCATCTAGAGAATTTCACCCCGCACCTTGGTCCGGCTACGTGTGTATAATTTACTAACCCTTACCTTTACCTCATATTAGACATCATAATCGATGTTTGGCTTAGTTATTACTTCGCACCAATCGACACTAGCCTATTAGATAGTATCACACTAAATCTATGTTGATAATTCTTTTCTTGTTAATTACCTCCTTGGTCCGGCAAGTAGTAACAAGGCGAGTTCTAACGTTGGCCACCGTTAAAAAGACTTCTAAACGAAAGAATTATCAATGCATGCAAAATACTAGTCAAGAATTGTTTATTTACTATTCATACTTTGTTAATCGATCATGGTTCCCACAACCCTACTTGTGGATTTAGTTACTCATATTGGCAAGAACACAATTCATAATTGTAGATGAAGAAATCATGAACTTCGTAAAGAGAATAATAAACCCAGAAAATTAACTTGAATTGCAAAGCCAAAATCTTCAAAACGA
Organism: Solanum stenotomum; assembly: GCF_019186545.1. Classification (NCBI taxonomy): domain Eukaryota; kingdom Viridiplantae; phylum Streptophyta; class Magnoliopsida; order Solanales; family Solanaceae; genus Solanum; species Solanum stenotomum. Next base: position 6,060,376 of record NC_064287.1, on the reverse strand, counting down.
ACTTGGGAAATCAACAATTGCTAGGGTTGCAAATTAATCTCAAAAGTTACAAAGCAAAAACAGAATAATAGTGTCTAACCCCCAAAAACGAGGTTTACATGTCCTATTTATAGAAAACAAATCCTAAATAAAAAAGGAAACAAATTAAGGAAAGTTTTGTTCAGATACGCGTCTTCGATCCACGAGACTAACTTACGGACCGTCGATGGATCTACGGTCCGTAAGTCCCTTCCGTCACTCGGGACTTAGAAAATATTTCAGCATCCACCAATCAGCTTCTCTGAAGCAAACGACGGACCAACAGCACGGACCATAGATCGATCTACGGTCCGTCAATCCCTTCTGTTGCTCCATACTTAGAATCTTCAAAAATCAGGTACTGGAACCCTCGCAGTCTCAATCTACGGATCAACAGTACGGTCCGTAGATCAATCTACGGACCGTCAATGGGCACTGTGGTTCCACACTTGGTCAGATTTCCCTGATTTGTCCTCAACACCATGCCTGCTGATCTACGGTCATCACCTACGGACCGTGAATGGACCTACGGTCCGTAGATGACCTCCGTAGATGCCTTTTTCTGCATTTCCTTCAACTGTCTCTAACTTTTGCGCCTGAACACCTTTCCTGCAAAACATGATAAAACACATGAAAACCAATATAAAAAGGCCCTAGACACACACAACTTGTAAGTGAAATGTATTAGAAATACCGTAAACTCACGATATATCAACACCCTCAACTTAAATTCGTTGTTTGTCCTCAAGCGACGCACTAGAACTATAAACGACACTTGTATAGAAGCAAGCATTTCTAACTCAAGCAATCACATGGTTCTCTACCTCCTCATTGTTTGGGTGCACATTCGTTCTCTTAGACTCGACAAGTCAACTCATGTGGATCACATCATGACACAGACCAACCAACTGACACACAACATACACCTTCTCACTGCCACCCAGGTACCAACTTTCCAACAATGGAACTAGTGCCCTTACTTCAAACGAAATCCTCTTTTAGCAAAAATTTGATTTCATTAATGGCACAAGGATTTATTCAACACTCACGCTCAGAAGTAATTTCAAATACAGTTAGTGCTTACTGCCATAAGCTTGCCCTTATTTTCACTGCTCAAACTCTTCAAACTAGACTCCAGGATCACGATAGGACTTTATTGGCTTGTAACGTAGGCTCAGGGTCAGGTGTGGTACATTTGGGTACTGTTTAGTGACTTTATGCCCTCCTTGTCATTACACTAGGCTTTTAACCTCTTTTTTCCCTATTTTTGTCATATTATTGCTTTACCGCTTTCCCTTGATTTTCTTCAACCACGGAAGTGACTTTAAAGTTTGTAGCTCAATTTCTTTTTATTTTATTGCTCCTTTCTCTTTGAATAATTCACATCCTTTCCTTTCGTTTCCCCCAATATTTTTTATTTTATTTTTTATCCCCATTTTTCTTTCAGTTTCCTCTTTCATAGCCACCCTCAACTTATGGATTTTCCGTTAGTTGAGGTGCACAATACCTGATGTCAAGTCAGGGCCAAGATTGAACTTACTTTTACATTAGCCACCCTCAACTTAGGCTTTTGGCCTAAGTCAAAGTGCACATGTCCAAGGAGGGACCGGGGCCAACATAGTAGATTATGGGAAAGTGAGTTCGGGGTTTTAGAAAAAAAAAAGGTTTATTTTTAGGCTCAAAGTAGGATCAAAGGGAACAGTTATTTCATTTGGTTGAATCCTTCTAGGCAATTTATGGTTTTGTCAGAACAACGGCCTATGATCACTTCCTATCCTCTAGATTGAATTGTCTTAGCAGGACTAACCAGGCAAGTTCTAGTTTTGCACAAAACTGTTTGCACAGTCAATGATTCTCACCCACTCTTGGCACAATTTTCATTATCAGATTATCAGATTACCCAGTTCAAGTTTCAGGTTTAATCATGCAATCAGGTCGATTGTTACTATGTCATATTCAGAGCCAACACAATCAACAACTCGTAGCCTACTTCTAGTATAAAACCCAGAATCTGACGGGTATCATTTTTCCTAAGCCATCATGCTTCGTTCTGTATCATGCTTCTACACACACAATCCTAAGACATGCCGGTTCAACAAAAATTAAACAGTCTCTTGGGGTAAAAGAACACAGGCAAGAAAACCCCAAGAGAAGATTCATGAGTTGGGTTACTCAGGCTTCACCCTATCACTCACGATCCATTTACCCCACCCCCAACAAAAATAGATGCAATTGCCCTCAATGCATACATAGACAGTAAAAGTGAATGGATTTGAGTGAAGCAAACCTGTGGCGCAAAGCGCCGACAAATCATCAACAAGCAGGGGGATCCGATTTTCCGGAGCCCTCTGGAACATCAGTAGGGGCACCATCAGTAGTGCCCACCTCAGCAATCCTAGCACCCTCAGTAGTGCATTCTATCAAACGCTCCGCACCATCAGTGGTGCTCGCAACGCCTCTCAAAATGGGTTGATCCTCTGCAACTAGGGCTGAGCTCGATGCCCCTGCAGCTCTCTCACGCACCCTCTGCTGGCGCAACTCTTCGTCTGTGATCGAAGCCCTCCTAGCCTCCTTCTCCTGCCGATGCCGTCTTTTCTGAGCTTTCTCTTCCTCCGTGCGATGAGAGCGGTGCCGCTTGCCCTTGGCATGTGTCGGTGCAGGACCCTCCTCGGCGATGCCACTGAATAGAGCATCTAGCACTGTATCATCAGCCAGCGCAGTAGGGGCAGCCTGAGTCTCCACTGAAGGTGCAGCAAGAATGGTATCAATATCAGTCCGGAGGCTGGCTATGTCAGCCTGCAAAGCAGATAAGTCTGTAACCGGGACTGATCGCTCGAGGACGCGCAACTCAAAGGCGTCAAGCCGCTTATTAACCGCCAGGACCTTACGGTCCATCATCCCCTCCATCCTGCGCTCCAATCTAGCCTCGGACTCAGCAATCGACTTTAGTATCCAAGGTTGGATGTGATGTAGCAGTGTGGCCATCTGCGCCTCTAACTTTTGTACTCTGGCCATCGGGACAACCGTCGCTCCCAACTATGGTGCGGACCGGGAAGAACTAGGAGCAACACTCGCTGCCTAAGAAGAGGAGCCTGGGACAGTGTCGGTGTGGTCTGGGATAATGGGGTCACCGCCCTGTGTCTGCAAGATCGGAGCCCGGGGGGGTACCTCAATCTGGGGATCTCTGCGAGGTGCTGCCACATTCGTGTCATCCCTAATAAGGTCAATGTCCAATGCCCCTGTAGGGTGGACTAGCCTGTCACAATGCCAGATCGGCACTCCAGAGTCCCTGCACAAGTGAAATATCAGACAGGGGAAAGGGTAAGTAGTGGAGGTCCTGAAAGCTCTCTCGTGGATCTCTGCCAGCAGAATTCGGGCAAAGTCGATCTCTACTCCCGCCACCAATGCAGCAACCATCACCGCTCTGTCCCAAATGACTTGATTGTCAACTTTTGTGGGCGACACTCTGTTGCGTACCAACAGCCAGAAGAATTTTGCTACGAAGTTCAATGTGGCCTTCCGGATGCCCAACCGTGGAGCAGTGACCCATTCTGCTCGCTCGCCATCTACAGCAATGTACCTAGCTAGCCATAGTATCATAGCCTCTCGCTGCTCAGAATTCCTCTGGAACGTGCCACTCCGCACGATGTCCCAGCGGTAATCAAATTCTGACGTGTTAGGAAACCAAGAGTGGCCCGTGGTAGGACCATAGAGAAAACGGCTAATGGTGGCGGGTGATATGTCTACCAGACACCCTCGAACCAAGGTGGAAGTGAGCGGGGCCTGAGCTAGTGGCTTTGACCGCTTGGAAATGGACCCGCGGAGAGTGGCAGCATAGGAAGCATAGAACTCCCGGACAATCTCCTCGTTATACGTCCCTGGGTCTCGAGCCATCCAGTCACACTTGTGAAGTTTGAACAGCCGGTGAATATCTGGCACAGTATGCAACCTCCCCGTGAGGACTCTGCGCTCCTCTTGAATTAATCGGGCCATTTTTTGTTTGTCATTCACCATCTTTGCATCCCGATAGATTTGCCATTGACCCTCGACACACCACCTATTCAGCTCCCCTGCTACCGGAGCGGGTTCATCATTCCTTGGTGCAGGAATGGCCTCTGAACTAGTTGCCTCATCAGACGAGGCTGCTTGGTCATTCTCTCCAGACCCTGTGGACGATTTGGCGTTGGACCCTGTAGCATGGACAGACTCTGATTGTGATGAGTGGGAGCCTGAGGCATGGGTGGACTCGGAGCCGGACATAGGAACCTCTGAACTGGAAGCAGCCCCAGTTGGTGACCCGATCAGTGTGTGCTCCTCATCAGACTGGGAGACAGTGACTACGTCGGGGATCACCTTCCGGGGGGTGCTCCTGGGTGCTGCGCGAGAGGCCCTAGGGTTGAGAGGCACATATGCGGGGTCAGAGTCGTTCTCGGTGTCCTCATCAATCAACCGGAAGCTAGGGGCAACCGATTTGGACTTGCCCCGTTTCGAGTAGGTGACCATCTTCTTGGGTGCCATCGTACCTGCAGGAACGTCATTAGTGCCAAAACTAACCATATGCAGCAAAAGAACTCATTTAGAGTTGGTAACGACCCAAACTATGTCCAAAAAAAAAATTTTGACAGATGCTACAGACGGCATCCACGGAGGAGACCTACGGTCCGTAGACTGATCTACGGTCCGTGGATCTCTTCCGTGGATCAGGGTGCCTGAAATATAGGTCGCAGATGAAAACCACGGAAGTGCAGAACGGTCCGTAGATGGATCTACGGACCGTAGTCCACATCCGTGGTTTTACACTTGGTGAAAATTTGCAGGTGCATCAAATGACGAACCCCATCTACGGTCCGTAGATGGATCTACGGTCCGTAGACGGGGTATCGTGGAAGCAAACAGTGCCAGGTATCATACATTTTTGGCTTTTGGTTTCAATATTAACACAACCTAATCATGCATATACACAATTGAAATATGCTAGTTCGTCATTCTTAAGATTCCTACCGATTATTATACCCAACACTTTAGACTAGATGTGGAACCCTAAGTTGAAACTAGCACGTAGTATTTACGATCACATAAACTCACATCACAATTAAAGCTATACAATCACTATCTATCATTCCAAGGGCATTGTACTATTCAAGTTTATCATGCAATTTCATCTAACAATTACCCAAGGTCAAGACCCATTCCCGACCCTCTAAATTCAACCTATGAATCGAAATTCAAAGTGAAGAGAAAGTTTATTATCTTACAAGCAACAAGGAGTGGGGAGATTGCGTGATGATACTATGATTTAGCAAGACCAAGGAGTCACCTTTTTGTCACTGACCAAACACCGGACCCTTTTTGACAAATTATGGAGTGGGTTGATTATGGTATGGAAGGGGTTTTGGGAATATATGGAAGGGAGGATATTATGTGGTGGTTATGGAGTGATTTGGGGAGTTTAAAGAGTGGGTGAAACGGTTTTGGTAGTAATGGAGGGAAGGGAAATGATTTGAAACAATGGGGGTTTTAAGTAATGAGGGTCCGGGTCGGGTCAGTCAACTGTAGGGTTTGGACTCACGAGACCCCGTCTACGGTCCGTGAGTCTACCTACGGTCCGTAGATCACAATTATTCTTGGAAAATTTTAGGGACTTACCAGGGATCTACGGACACCATTGACGGTCCGTGGATCAATCGACGGACCGTCGATGGGGTCCGTAGACCTCTGCACCAGACCATTTTCTGCAGATTTCTTGTGTGGTGTACCTGCACATGAAGCAGCCAATAGGCTATTTTTTTTTTAACATTTTCTGGACACTTTTTAGACACGGACCTTATATTATTTCTAGCCAACACTAAGAACTAAAATACTGAAACCCCTACCTATAGTGATACAAAGACGCAAGTAATCAAAGAAAGCTAAACTACATAATGGAAAACAGAACCCTATTGTTGGCTAGATTTTACATCTTGGGTTGCCTCCCAAGCAGCGCTTGATTTAACGTCGCGGGACGACGCAGGTATCTTGATTACTCAGACTTCATCAAGATTGCAGGCCTCGATCACTTCTTGCACAGTTTCAGCATTTCCCAGATAGATCTTTATCCTTTGCCCGTTCACCACAAACCTTGTTCCATCCTTATTTTCAAGCTCAACCGCTCCATGCGAGAGCACTTTTGTGAGCAAAAATGGCCCAGTCCACTTAGACTTGAGTTTGCCTGGAAACAAGCGCAACCTAGAGTTGAATAGCAGCACACGATCACCAACCACAAATTCTCGCTTTTCAATTCTTTGATCATGATACCTCTTCATCTTTTCTTTGTATAAGGCTAAACTTTCATAAACTTTTAGGCGAAACTCATCAAGCACTTTCAAGTCGTTCATCCTTTGATTAGATGCAGTGCCCCAATCCAAATTTAACTTCTTCATTGCCCACATCGTCTTGTGCTCTAGCTCTACTGGTAAATGACAAGACTTCCCATATACAAGTTGGTAAGGCGACATACCTATGGGGGTCTTGTATGCAGTGCGATATGCCCATAGAGCATCATCAAGCTTCTTTGACCAATCAGTTCGATTAGCGTTCACAGTCTTTGCCAATATCTGCTTTATTTCTCTGTTGGACACCTCAACTTGACCGCTGGTCTGTGGATGATAAGGGGTGGCTACATTGTGATGGACGCCATATTTCTCAAGTAGTGTTTTGAACAACTTATTACAAAAGTGAGAGCCTCCATCGCTAATAATAGCCCTTGGTGTACCAAATCTGGAGAAGATATTCTTTTTCAAGAATGCGGTGACACTTTTACCTTCGTTGTTGGGGAGTGCTACTGCTTCCACCCACTTCGATACATAATCAACCGCGACCAGAATATACTTCATCCCATATGAACTCACAAATGGGCCCATGAAATCAATGCCCCATACATCAAACAATTCGATCACCAATATGGGATTCATAGGGAGCTCTTGCCTCTTTGAAATCCCCCCATCTCTTTGGCACCGATCACAAGACTTGGCGAAATCATGAGCATCTTGGTGGATGGTAGGCCAATAGTATCCACACTGCAAAATCTTATGTGCAGTCCGAATACCACTATGATGCCCACCAACGGGTGATGAATGGCATGCTTCAAGTACACTCAGCATTTCAACCTCAGGCACACAGCGACGAATAATCCCATCAGCACAACTACGATACAAATAAGGTTCATCCCAAAAGAATTTCTTCACATCATGCATAAATTTCTTTCTTTGGTGAAAAGACAAATCGGGTGGCACAATGTCGCTTGCCAAATAATTAGCAAAGTCTGCGAACCAAGGAATCAAATCATTAGAAGCAGCCAATACCTGTTCATCTGGAAAAGCATCATTAATTTCAGCCCTATCTCCAAGCTTTAGCATGGCCTCTTCCTCTAATCTGGACAAGTGGTCGGCAACTTGATTTTCGGTTCCCTTTCTATCTTTTACCACAAAATCAAACTCTTGCAGCAACAATACCTATCTAATCAATCGTGGTTTTTCATCCTTTTCGCCATCAAATACCTCAATGCAGAATGGTCAGTATGCACGATGACCTTAGTACCAAGCAAGTAGGAACGAAATTTTTCGAATGCAAAAACCACTGCAAGAAGTTCTTGTTCGGTCACTGTGTAATTCTTCTGGTCCACATTCAGAGCTTTGCTAGCATAGTAAATGGGGTGAAGAATTTTCTCACGCCTTTGACCCAATACTACACCAAGTGCCACTCCACTCGCATCAATTATTACCTCAAACGGTTGTTCCCAATCTGGTGAAATAATGATAGGTGTTGTAACCAACTTTTCCTTCAACTCTCCAAATGCTCTAAGACAAGAATCATCAAAGCAGAACTTATTCTCCTTTTCGAGTAGTTTGCACAAGGGATGTGCAATTTTTGAGAAATCTTTGATGAATCTCCTATAAAAACCTGCATGCCCAAGAAAACTTCTAACACCTTTTACAGAGATAGGTGGTGGAAGCTTTTCTATTACTTCGACTTTAGCTCTATCAACCCCGATACCTTTCTCTGAAATTTGATGACCCAACATTATACCTTCTTTTACCATGAAATGACATTTCTCCCAATTCAGCACCAAGTTGCAGTCTTCACATCTTTTGAGCACCTCGGCCAGATGTTCTAGACAATGATCAAACGAATTACCTACAACTGAAAAATCATCCATGAACACTTCAATAGTGTCCTCCACCATATTAGAAAATATCGACATCATACATCTCTGGAAGGTCGCTGGAGCATTGCACAATCCGAATGGCATCCGTTTGAAAGCAAAAGTCCCATATGGACAAGTGAAGTTGGTCTTCTCTTGGTCTTCAGGAGCTACAGAAATTTGATTGTAGCCTGAATACCCATCAAGAAAACAATACCAACCCTTGCCTGTAAGCCTATCTAACATCTGGTCTATGAATGGCATAGGAAAATGGTCTTTCTTTGTCCACGCATTCAGCTTCCGATAATCCATGCAAACTCTCCATCCAGTGACAGGCCTCATTGGAACAAGCTCATTTCGTTCATTTGAAACCACAGTCATACCGCCTTTCTTTGGTACACACTGCACAGGACATACCCAATTACTATCTGAGATGGGATAAATAACTCCCGCATCCAGCCACTTGATGATCTCCTTTTTGACTACCTCTTGCATAGGTGGATTTAATCTTCTCTGGTGCTCAACACTGGGCTTATGATCTGGCATGAGTTGGATTTTGTGAGAACAGATACCGGGGGGAATCCCAATAATATCTGCAATAGTCCACCCAATCGCTCGCTTGAACTTCTTTAATACAGTCACCAAACACTCTACTTGCCCTGCATTCAAATCTGCTGCAATGATGACCGGCAAAGTACTCTCTTCGCCTAAATATACATACCTCAAGTGCGGTGGTAGAGCTTTGCTCTAATTTCGGGGCCTCCACAATAGATGGTCTTGTGGGTGGGGACTCGCGATTCTTCATGTCGAGCTCATACTTCTTTGGTTTGGACCGGTATTCACACTTATCAAGTGCAGCTACCAACTCATCATACTCGTCAATACCATCACTATCAAAATTCATCATGACTGTTACTAGTGCCTCAACACCTAATCGCTCTTCAATTTGCACTTCTGACCCACTCTTCACTCTGTAAGTTATAGCAGATACTGTTTGTAGCTCACCATTCTGCTTCATGGATCTACAGATATTGAAAGTTGCTTCTTCATTGTTCAGTCTGAACTTCATCTGTCCCTTTTCCGTATCAACCAACGCACGCCCTGTGGCAAGAAATGGTCTCCCAAGGATGATGGGAACCTCAAAGTCAACCTCACAGTCAAGAATCACAAAATCCGTCGGAAAGATGAAAGACTCTACTTTCACTAGCACATCATGGAGCACACCTATGGGCCTCTTCACAGTCCGATCAGCCATCAGTAACCGCATTGCAGTGGGCTTTGGGTCCCCCAGACCCAACTTCTTGTAAATAGATAAAGGCATGAGGTTGATGCTAGCACCAAGATCACACAATGCCTTAGCAAAGTGTAATAACCCTATAGTACATGGGATCGTGAAAGCACCAGGGTCCTCCTTCTTCTGCACCAGAGATCTTGTAGCATTAGCACTACAATGCTGTAATCTATCATCATCTTCAAAACTCATAGACCTTTTCTTTGTCACCATATCTTTCATTAATTTTGCATATCCAGGCATTTGCTCCAAGGCTTCTATCAAAGGGACATTGATAGAAAGCTGCTTCAACATGGTGATAAACCTGCGATATTTACCATCTTCAGTCTTCTTCACTAACCTTTGAGGAAAAGGTGGTGGAGGTCTAGGTATGGGGACCACTTTCTGAGGTATTTCCACTTCTTGTTCTATCACAACCTCCGATTCCTCTCTGACTTCCACCACATCATTTTCTTTTCTATTCTTGGTATTCACCACAGACGGCATAGGTGGATCTATGGTTTGCTTACCTCCTCGAGTAGTAATTGACATACAATGACCATTATTCTTTGGATTCTGGATGGTGTTGCTAGGAAGAGTGCCAGGTTGACGCGGGTTCACTGTAGTAGACAACTGCGTCATCTGCTGCTCTAGATGCTTTATTGACACTGCATAGGCATCAACCTTTTGACCGATACCAGATAAGTCATTTCTCATCTCCTTCACATTCTCATCAGTAGCATCAAACCTTCTCATCATCTTCTGCAGCATATCTTCAATACGCGTCATATTACCTCCAACTTCCCTAGCGCCAGATTCCCGATTTTGAGGGGGAACATAGGGTCCAACCCGATCGTTTCTGTTGCCATAGCTGTTCCTGTTGTATTTGTTGTCGCGATTGAAGTTCCCTTCTCGGACATAGTGACCCTCTCGATTGTAATTTCCATAGTTCCGACCTTGGTTCCCTTGACCTTGGCGCCAATTTTCCGTGTTGGATCCTTGGGTGTTTGGTTGGAAAACCCCCGTCTGATCGTTCACCGCATAAGTGTCCTCTTCATAGTAACACTCCTCAACTGGTGGTGGAGTTCTAGTTAAGTAATTTACAGCATTTACCTTTTCTGCTCCTCCACTCACATGCTTCAACACCAACCCCAACTCTGTCCTCATCTGAGCCATCTCCTCACGGATATCATCTGCAGAGTTAACAGTAGCATTATGAACAGCAAATGTGTTTCTCCCAGTATCTGACCTTCTAGTGCTCCACTCTTTGTTGTTGCGAGAGATCCTCTCCAATTTTTCAGCAATCTGTGCGTATATACAATCACCATATGAACCTCCAGCAATAGTGTCAAGTACTGCTTTATTGTTGTCATCCTGTCCTCGATAGAAATATTCCTTCAGTGACTCATCATCAATACGGTGATTTGGGACACTTCTTACGAAAGTCGTGAATCTGTCCCACGAGCTACTCACAGACTCTCCAGGTAATGCTATAAAATTGTTGACCCGATCTTTGTGATTGAGCTTCTTAGACACTGGATAGTACTTTGCTTTAAATACCTTTGCTAGTTGGTCCCATGTGAAAATTGAGTTATAAGGCAGCTCAGTGAACCATACTGCAGCATCGCCTGTCAGTGACAGAGGGAACACTCGTAAGCCGATGACATTCATATCCAAGTCTGGTCTACCTACACAACTTTTGCAAACCACCCTGAGCTTGGCTAAGTGAGCATGTGGATCCTCTGATGGCAATCCTGAAAATAAGCCTCTTGCTATAAGCATCTGCATCAAACTACTAGTCACCACAAATGTGTGCCCTGGAGGTAGAGGAGGTAGGACAATGGGTCCATCGGAGTCTGCTATGTCGAAGTTTCCCCGATAGTTGTCATGGTGTTGTGGGTCTAGTGGACCATGCACTCTCACTGCATCTCCCAATTGATTTTCAGCTAGACCCCGGTTTTTCCCACCAACTACTCTTGGCTGCTGTAACTCAACTGCTTCATCCAGATTTCCTCCGATAGGATGAACTGGAAGTCCTTGATTGTTCATTCTTCACAAAGTTCTGTTCAACTCTGGATCGTACGGAGTAAGTGGTTCGCCTTGGCTCCGTGTACTTGGCATACACTAGAGTCGAAACCTGAGAGAGACAAGAACAAAGAAAAAAAAAAGTAAAATTAGGAAATATTTGACTAACGTTCAATATTGTAGTTAAAGCTAAATCTAAAAGCCAGATTCCCCGGCAGCGGCGCCAAAATTTGATACGCTCAAATTATACCTCCTTTCAGAAGCATAAGCGATCGTTATCAAGTAAAGAACCCAACTTGTAGGTTGAGATCGATCCCACGAGGAAAATGGTTTAGACTTTACTTTTAACCAACAATTATATTCGATTAGTCAAATTATTTCCAGAAACAGATAATAAAAGGGGGGTTTGTGCTTGTGTGAAACAAATAGTAAGAACTTAAGAAGTAGTCAATAATTAAACTCAACTTTGGTTGTTATCAAGATAAGAGAAATAACTAGGGTATACGTGTTCCCCATAATCTCATAACGCAGTAATCCTAGTAATAGCAATCCTTTTCTAGTGTTTTACATGCAAAGTGATAAGTTAGGTATCCCTAAATCCTTGGTCCGGCATCTAGAGAATTTCACCCCGCACCTTGGTCCGGCTACGTGTGTATAATTTGTTAACCCGTACCTTTACCTCATATTAGACATCATAATCGATGTTAGGCTTAGTTATTACTTTGCACCAATCGACACTAGCCTATTAGATAGTATCACACTAAATCTATGTTGATAATTCTTTTCTTGTTAATTACCTCCTTGGTCCGGCAAGTAGTAACAAGGCGAGTTCTAACGTTGGCCACCGTTAAAAAGACTTCTAAACGAAAGAATTATCAATGCATGCAAAATACTAGTCAAGAATTGTTTATTTACTATTCATACTTTGTTAATCGATCATGGTTCCCACAACCCTAGTTGTGGATTTAGTTACTCATATTAGCAAGAACACAATTCATAATTGTAGATGGAGAAATCATGAACTTACGTAAAGAGAATAATAAACCCAGAAAATTAACTTGAATTGCAAAGCCAAAATCTTCAAAACGAACTTGGGAAATCAATAATTGCTAGGGTTGCAAATTAATCTCCAAAGTTACAAAGCAAAAATAGAATAATAGTGTCTAACCCCCAAAAACGAGGTTTACATGTCCTATTTATAGAAAACAAATCCTAAATAAAAAAGGAAACAAATTAAGGAAAGTTTTGTTCAGGTACGCGTCTTCGATCCACGAGACTGACTTACGGACCGTCGATTGATCTACGGTCCGTAAGTCCCTTCCGTCACTCGGGACTTAGAAAATATTTCAGCATCCAACAATCAGCTTCTCTGAAGCAAACGACGGACCAGCAGCACGGACCGTAGATCGACCTACGGTCCGTCAATCCCTTCCGTAGCTCCATACTTAGCATCTTCAAAAATCAGGTACTGGAACCCTCGCAGTCTCACTCTACGGATCAACAGTACGGTCCGTAGATCAATCTACGGACCGTCAATGGGCACCGTGGTTCCACACTTGGTCAGATTTCCCTGATTTGTCCTCAACACATTCCTGCTGATCTACGGTCATCACCTACGGACCGTGAATGGACCTACGGTCCGTAGATGACCTCCGTGGATGCCTTTTTCTGCATTTCCTTCAGCTGTCTCTAAACTTCCGCGCCTGAACACCTTTCCTGCAAAACATGATAAAACACATAAAAACAATATAAAAAGGCCCTAGACACACACAACTTGTAAGTGAAATGTATTAGAAATACCGTAAACTCACGGTATATCAGTAACAGCCACAACCAATCAACATGCAAAAAAAAAAAATTAAGCTCAAACAAAGAATAATAATAGAAAGGTTAAATGATAATTCACCTCAAACAAGAGTCTCCCAACCACTTTTGAAAACTCCACAACGTAGTCACGATAATTTCGTATGTGTGGGACTTCGAATCACTCAATTTCGAGATTAAACGAGGGACAATTGCTTCTTGAAGTCTAAAAGAACGGCTGACATCGCAACTGGATTTTAAATAAGACCAGTCCAATCTATTCTTCGTGAACGTGGACCTTGAGAACGCGACCAAGAGAGAACTGGCTCCCTGCAATCGCCGCAGGGAATCCCCCGAATGTGGGCCCTCATGTACACGATGACCAGGCTGCCTAGCCTCCATGAACAGAACCCAAGGCCCGCGAACGCAAAGGTCATATTGTCCTGCAGTAGCTGATGATATCAGTTGGTTTTTGGCGAGTTAGAAATCTCCGTCAGGATGTTTTGAATTTGTTCGGAACCCATGCACGCAAGCGAGATATGCAACCCTACAAATTTTGATATTCCGGACTCAATAGAATATCATAAATTCCAATACAAGGTCATCTCGATAAAAAGTGAGTCCCACCCCCGAACTCTATTGTAAGTCAAAATCTAGAATGGGACTCAGAATTAGCTCAGAAACCTCATGATTCATACAAAGTGTCATTCTAGACTAAACTTAACATTACAGAGTCAACTCTGTTGATGAAATTTTCATCCAAACTTGTTTACTCAAAATATTGATTAAAGTCAAACTTAGGCCTTAACTTGAAAGTTAAAATGCCTAATCGCACAGACTCACGCTAAATGCCTCAGGAGTCGTACTGACCATGCTACTACACTAAAATAACCCTTCTGGAGATGATGGAATCGTCAGAAGTGGACGCAGAAGTCATCTTCTTGAACTCTTGATTAAAAATGACCATTCAAGGTTCAAAAGCTCCAAAACACTAAAACTTGCATAAAAATCAAATGAATGATCTGGTAATCAGTCTCTGCAAATCGTAAATGTCTTGGGATCTCTATAGGAATGCTCTGAACGATGAATAAAATACTTAAACTAAGAAATAGTGTGGTCATTACAATAATCTCTTATTAAATATTAATATTTAGTGTATCTAATTTGGGTTAGTAAAACATAAACAGAAAAAATGAACTAGAAAGACAGAAAAAATTTTGATATGTTGGGTTCAGAAGGAAAAAAAATATATGTTATCTCCTGTATTTAGGTAAATAAAACATAAACAAAAAAAAAAGAACTAGAAAGACAGAAAATAAACAATTTGAGTCCACAGAACCCACTATCTATCCTAAAGAAATTTAATATTACAACCCAAGCCTACACCCTGGACGTATCCAACACTCGAGAACCATTGTTGGTCCTCAAGCGAACCGCCATCCTGGCTGACTTCAAGTGGAAGACGAACTCAAGCATACATAATGCTTAAAACTAAATTAAATACGTTAAGCTCAATAGCTCAACTCATAAGGTCTGGAAATACTTTAAGTTTGTAAAACAACTCAAGGAAAGTAAATACTGAAAGACTCCTCAAATATAAATATCTATGAAGCCTCTACTATTAAATAGGGATATCAGGACAAGACCTACGACATCTCAAAACTACTAAACTGAAAGTAATGTGAAGTCCACCAGAATACAAGGAGGCTCAACCAAAGCCAACTGAAGTGTAGAGTGATCTAAACAAAGCGCATGGTGATAATTCTGAACATATGTATCTAGATCATAAGAGGATACATGTCAAATGACATCAGTACATTGAATGTACGAGTATGCAATGAGAACTGAAAACGTAGATAACTGAACTTACAAGACTGGAATAGAACTCACCTTAACTAAACTCATTACAAAAGAAGTAACAAAAGAGTTACATGTTTAAAGCTTCATAAATGATAGATATCAACTCAAAAATGTATCTAAAAATACAATAAAATACTTTTTACTCTTATTTGGGATATTCTCTAACCGAACAACCATCACTATGAGTAACATGATGATACAGCATCTCGTCCACGCTGTCAGAACTTTTATATACCTTGCCGGAGTAAAGAACACCACAACTAAGTGGGTCCACTAAGCTATGCCTAAAGGCACTAAGGATTCATCTAAAATGTATGATTGTTTACCCATGTTAGCTACATGGTTTATGAGGAATGTGAGTTGTTTGAACTTATTCCCATATCGGTGCTCAATACTACCCCCAATAAATATATACTCGTGCTGAAATGTGTAAAACATGTTCTTTCTCTAGTTTGAGATAATTGCTCATACTATCCTCTTAAAAGAGGTAACTGGTCTAAAATATCTGTGAACTCATAAACTCGTTTAAAAATCAAAGTTTCTATGTTCTCAAAATAATATTCGTTCTTTATATAAAAATTAAACATTTGGGAATATTCGGTTCCCTTAAACATTACTCAAAAATGTCTCTTTAAACTTTCCTCAAAAACTCAGTTTAAAACACAAATATTGGCTTTAAAAGATTCTCAATAGTTTTACCTCGAAATACGGTTCATGCTGAAATATAGACATGAACGAATCAACTCAGGGATCTCAATAACAATATAGAAACTCAATACTCAAAACTCAACAATACTACTCATCTCAAGAATACTCAATTCATAGGGTTCATGCTGAAATATAGACATGAACAAATCACCTCAAGAATCTCCATGTGTAACATATAGCAACTTAATACTTAGGAATAGAATTTCAAAAGGATAGGAACTCAAGAACTCAAAATCAACTCACCAAAAGCTTTTGAACTTTTCTCTTAAACTCACTTTAGTTTGGAATGTAATTAAGACATGTGATTAGGAAATGTAGGATCTATCAAGGATTAATGGAACCTTTAGGAGCTAGTACAAACAAGGGAATGTAGTCACGATACAAAGGAACACATTCGGAAAGAAACACGGAAAGAAAAAGGAACAGGCGACCCTGACGCACTGGTGGCGCATCGCCCAGGGCCTGAACTTCAGAAGTCGGGCCTTTGCGCACTGCTGGCACATCATCCTTGGGCTTGAACTACTGAATTCATGCCTTGGTGCTATGGTGGCGCGCCACCCCAAGCCCCTACCCATAAAATCCAACAATTTTTTCTACTCAAATTAAGGTCCAAACTCGTCTAGAATTAGGGTATTTCTTCTAAACTCTTCTTTATTGTCAAACCCAACATGAATTCATAGAAATTTCATACAGTACCTTTCAAAAATCAGAACTCATACTCAAGATCCTCAACTCAAGAAACTCAAAACTTCCATTGTTAAAAAATGAAACTAAAATCAAGAACTACTCAAGAATCTCTTAATATAATGATTTCAAGGACGAATTAGATGTATGGCGTGAGGAAGAACAAGTCCAACAGTATGAGAAGACTTACATACATGGAAAGAACAAAGGTTCTTGGTGAAAATTGATGGAACCTTAAAGAACACTTGAAACCTAGCTTTTATTCTCTAAATATCAAGGCCCGGTGCCCTGCACCAGCAGTGCCACCAGGCCTAACTTCAGATGTTCAAGGTCTAGCGCCCTATTCGAGCAGTGCGCCAAGTATTGTTGGGTTGATTTTTTTCTTTGTTTTATCCTACACGTGTTCCTTTAAGTTGTGTCCATGTTTTCCTTCCTCGTATTAACTCATATAGGCTCCATTTACTTTTGAAAAATCCCTGCATATCCTAATTATATGTCCTAATGCACATTCAAAATTAAATTGATTTTAAAAGGAAAGTTCAAGACTTTTATGGATTTATTATAGAGAGTTCTTTTTAACCAACAACGATGTTAAGCTAAGTATCCCAAATGTAACAATCTTACATTGAGAAAAGAGAGACTTCAGTTTCTAAAAAGAGTTTAGGAGTTCGGGATATTTCAGAGTAGTTACCTCTTCAATACAGAGAAAGAGTATTTCTACTTGAGCATGAGTATATATATTTATTGGGAGTAGTATTGAGCACTGATATGGGGATGAGTTCAGACAACTCACATTATTCATAAACCATGTAGCCAACATGGGTAAAGGATCGTACTTTTTAGATGACTCCTTGTTACTTTCGAGCATAGGATAGTGGATCCACTTAGTTGAGGTGTTTTATACCCGGTAAGGTATAGGACAATTCTTGCAATGTGGGCTAGACGTTGAATCATCGCATAGCTCATAGTGATGGCTATCAATTAAAGAATCTCCCAAATAAGAGAAAAGAGTAAATTATTGTATTTTTATATACATCTTTGAGTTGGTATTTATTATTAACCTTTGAACATTTCATCTTTTATTTTATTTTTGTGTATAGAGTTAAGTTGAGGTGAGTATTATTCTAGTCATATCAGTTGAGTTATCTATGCATTTTGTTTTTTTTACATACTCATACATTCAATGTACAGATGTCATTTGACCTATATCTTATTATGATGCAGATACAGGTGTTTAGAGTCATCAGCAGGCGTTTCATTGAGATTACTTGCACTCCAATTAGCTTTGGTATGCCTCCTTCCTTTCCGTAGGATTTCACATTTATTTTCTTGTTATTATTGAGTTTTCATGGGTCTTGTACTGACAGCTATCCTAGTATTAGAGGTTTCATAGAGTTAGAGTTGATGAGTCTCTCAATATGTTCCCTTCTATTTTGAGATCTTGAAACTATTACTTATACTTTGTTAAGTATTTCCATACATTTATTGAGTTGAGTTTAAATTGAGAATATTGAGTTTAGTTATGCATTTAAAGTTCCCTATTTGCTTAAGTAAGTCTTCCGCTAAGCAGTCAGTCATGCCAAGGATTCGTTTGGAGACCAGCAATGGTTCTCAAGTGTCAGCCATGTCCAGGGTGTAGAAGGAGAAGAAGAAGAAGAAGGAGAAGGAGGAGAAGTAGGAGGAGAAGGAGGAGGAAGAGGAGGAGAAGGAGGAGAACGAGAAGAAGGAGGAGGAGGAAGAGGAGAAGGAAAATGAGAAGGAGGAGAATGAGAAGAAAGGAAGAGGGAGAAGGAGGAGGAAGAAGAATAAGGAGCAGAAGGAGGAAGAGGAGAAGAAGAAGAGTTAAATTTCAATAGAGATCAATTGTTTCATTTTTTTGCAAGTGTAAAGTTTGATTATATTGATCTTAAAAACTGCAAAACTGAAACTGATAAAAAGAATAGCACCTTAAAGGACCAGGTTGATCAACTTGATTCACTAAATCAGAACTTGAAATCTAAAATTTTGATCTTAAAAACTGCAAAACTGAAACTGATAAAAAGAATAGCACCTTAAAGGACCAGGTTGATCAACTTGAATTCACAGAATTAGAACTTGAAATATGAAATTTTGAAGTTGTCCATTATTGAAAAAGGAAACAAGTCATGAGTGAAGATTAGAAAAAGATTGAATTAGATTTTAAGGAGTGTAAAATTTATTTATTTTGTGAGAAAGAAAAGGTGAGAAAATTGAATCTAGAAGTGTCTAGGTTGAAAATGGACCTTGAAAAAGCTTATAGATGGACTAATTCCTCTAGAATTGTTAAAATTGAATGGTAGGGTGCACAATAAGAAGTCTGGCATAGAATTCCATAAAAAAAATATTATCTCTGAAGATTTGTACAATATTTGTGGTAAAATTGGTCATCCAAATACTAAGTGTCCAGTAGCTAATAATTTTAGAAAAATAAATACTAAATTGGCAAATGGAATCATATTTATACATGTTGACAGAAACATGTCCACTAACAGGTTGTCGTGACGGGCGAGAAGAAAATTTGATTCACCCTTTTGATGATAAGAAAGAATCCAAGCTTATCTGGATTCCTAAGAATAACCCTTAAGTTATTTTGCAGGTGGAGTTGAAAGGAAGCAAGCGATATTGATACATAGATATTTCTTTCTTAAGGCATATGACCGACGACAAATAAAAATTCCTTTCGCTTACTTCACAAAAAAGGGGGAATATGTCATTTAGAGATTAAAAAAATGTAGTGCATGTGTAAGGGGGAAGCAGGTGACATTATTTTTCAAAAAAAAAAGGAATGAAGATGAAAGTGAAATTGATGAGCGTGCATTGAAACATGTTGTACCACTTGATCCAACTGTTGAACAAACTAGGGGCACATTGGTAGGGGAGACAACAAATCTTGAAACTGATTCATCCACAAATGTATATGGTTATTGGGTCATGTTGTTATTAATTTCTATGAATCGGACAACAATTGATGGATTCTGACACTAATTAAGTAGGGAGCATTTTGAAAAGAATAGGTTAGACTTGGAGATGATTAAGATTGCATAAACCCCCCTCAATGATTGGCTAGAATAATTTTTCTCTTTAATTTTATTAGCTAATTAAATGTTATTCAATTCAGCCTTGCATTTTCTTAATAGTTCAAATTTAAATATTTCCCATAGTTTATCAACTGATGTTTGCAATGTTATCCTTCTTCAAATTGCTCTTAGCCTAGTATATAATTAATTCTCATTTTAAGAAGAAATCTAGTTCCTTATTTTCAGTTCCTGAGGAAGAACCAACTCCTAAAATGTTGAGAAGATGTCACTTTTAAGGAAGGTCTTAGAGCTATCATGAAAATATATAGGACCTGATCTCTCTTGTATTTTTTAGGAATACTCAATTTCAATTCAGTCATGGACTCCAAACAATTAAAAAAAAGTTCCTAATAGATTAACCACGTTGATCTACATGCTCCATGAGGAAAATTAATACTCAAATACAAAGGTTGAAGTAATGTATTCGCCAATAAGATTGTTGAACTGGAGGTTGCTCATGCAGCTTATGAGTAAAAAACGCCCTTCAGACTGTAATTAAAGCTCTACAGACTTATCTCAATAAACAAAGGGCTGAAAATGCTGAAATCATTTGTCGGTTAACACAACTATTGCCACTTGTTCCATCCTTCTCTTCACTTCTCAATCTTCGTGCCTCTAACTTTATTCTACTCCTATTCAATGTTTTTTTTTAATTATTAGTGCTCAATTATTTTTTTCTTTATTCAGTATGGCTTCGTTCATATATAGAACATGATCTAATAGATTAATAGAATGATTATCTATTTCTTTATTAATGAATCATGTTCTTTCTCTTTATATTACATTATTATGTTGCATGAAGTCATTATCTGACTATCTTTGTGATTGCCCCAGTGGTCATGAATTGTTTAACTAATCTCTCTAGCTACTATGTTATAGGGTTGACATAACTTTTCAATAATGCCAAAAGGGAGAAGATAAGAGTTGTGCAGTGTTTATAACCCATTGACTAACCTATTTCATGCTTCAGTATCTACAAGTAAAGTTGTTTGAACGCACAAAGATAAGAGATTTTTTATCATCAAAAAATGGAAATTTATTGGGATTTATGTAGTTTTGATGATTGATAAATAAAGATGAAACACGTTAGTCAACATGGTGCAAAGGTGCATTGTCACAAACAGTTGAATTGGGGGAAACTTTCAAAAGAAGTGCGAAAATCAAGAAATGGATCATGTTAACTCCGTGATAAAACACAAGAAAACAACCAAGTGGTGAATTGAAGAGAAAGAATCAATGAGTTTGATTTGAAGAGGGAGTCTAAAGAGGCAAGGAGTTTGAAGTGAAGAAGGAACTTCACTTGAAGTAGAACTTTTCAAATGAGTATTGAACTAAAGAGTTGGAGTTCGACTATAACACAAAAGAATTTATGAATTTGTTTATCTAAAGAAGCAAGGAGCTTGAATTGAAGAAGGAGTCTCACTTGAAGTAGAACTCTAATTCGAAAGAGTTCAAGTGAATGGGGACTTCAAAGTGAATAATAACTCTATGAAGAATTGTGCTTAAATAGAGATGAATTTGTCTATAATACTCGTGCACTTATAGAGCTAAAAGGGCAATTGGAAAATTGATTTCACAAGTGCTACCAGTAGGCTGAATGAACACATTGAAGAACCAAGTACTATTACAAAGTTTATATATTAGGAGGTTTTCATCGAGTAGTAGTATTGATGTATCCTTAGTTCAATGTGTTATAAACTAATTTAGGAGTGTTATCTTCAAGTTGGGATAAATCGAAGACTTGGGAATGTCACGACCGGAGCCTACACCCTAGACGTGGCCGGCACTCGAGAACCATTGTTGGTCACCAAGCGAACCCTCATCCTGACAGACTACAAGTGGAAGACTAACTTAAGCATACAAAGCTTAAAAACATAATAAAAATTCATGAAACATAAATACAAAACTTTAACTCAAAAGAAAACTCTGAATAATAAAATATATTCAACTCGCCCAAAATAGGCAACTTAAGTCTATAAAACATTTAATAAAATAAATTAACAGACTTCTGAAACTCTATTGTCTATATATGAACCCTCTAAATGACAAAGATGGAAGTCGGGACAAGACCCACGACTTCCTAACAACTGATATAACTGAAAGCTAAATGAAATCCTCTGGAAGCAAGGAGGCTCACCATAACTAACTTGAACTGTATGTGGTATCAACGAAGCTCCTGTTAATGACCCTGAATACCTGAATCTGCATCATGAAAGGATGCAGGTCAAATGGCTCAGTACGTGGAATCTACGAGCATGTAAGGGGAATTCTAAAACATAAACATAAGCTTAAACTTGATAAAAAAGAAACATACTTATCTCTTTTCAAACTCACTCAACGCAAGGATACTCAAAACTACTCAAACTTACTCAACTCAGAGATTAAATACTTAACTCAAAGATATGATACTCGACTCTCGATACTCAACTCAATATAAACCAACAATACACATGTAATATATGGAAAGTTTTTAAAACAGTAGAAATCAACTCAGTGTAATGAAGAATACAATAACAACTCAATTTATATATAATAAAATATAATATTGCTCTGTGGGAGTTCCTCTAACCGACAACCACCACTATGAGCCTAAGTGATGATACAACATCTTGCCCACGCTGCCAGAACTATCCTATATTTTGCTGTCATATAGGACACCTTAACTAAGTGGATCCACTAGTCTATGCTAAAAAGCGCTAAGGAGTCATCTAAAAAGTATGATCCTTTACTACCCATGATGACTACATGGTTTACGGAGACGTGAGTTGTCTGAACTCAAACTCATCCCCATCGGTGCTCAATACTACTCCCAAAATACTCGGCTCATATGTTTAAAAACATAACTTTTTCTTTGGTTTGAGATAATTACTCAAAAACATAGCTTAAAAGCTCTATTGGAATCGATGTTCCCTTTCTTGTTCAAAACTATTTCAGAAATCTTAGTTTCCTCTTATCTTAAATGTAAAAATATTTACTCTTGGGAATACTTAGTTCCCATATAATCTTTGAAGAAATGAACTTTACTCTTAATCTTTACTCAACTCAAAGCTTCAGTCTTAAAACAAAGTTAAAACATTTGTAAAAGACCTCTTAATATATGGTTCATGCCGAATTATGGATGTGAACGACTCAATGCAAAGTTTTCAATAAGCAAAGATAGAACTCAATACTTGGAACTTAAGAACTTCTATGATACTACTCATTTCAAGAATGCTCAACTTAGACGGTTCATGCGAAATTATGAGCATGAACTACTCAACTCAAGGATTCAAAGATACTTCTCATCTCAAGACTGTTCGACTTATAGGGTTCATGCGGAATTAAGAGCATGAACTACTCAACTCAAGGACTCAAAGATACTTCTCATCTCAAGATTGTTCAACTTATAGGGTTCATGCAGAATTATGGGTTTGAACAAAAGACTTCATGGATAACATGTAATAGTCCCATGATTAGAATTATAATCTCAAAGGGGACTAGGAACTCAATACTCAAGACTTAGAACTTGAAAATACTACTCCTCTCAATGATACTCAATTTATGGAGTCCGTGCGGAATGTATGAGCATGAACGACTCGACTCGAAGGTCTAAATAACTACATGGAACTCATGTATACAACTCTTCTCATTCTCTTACTTACTTCCTCAAAACTTAGTTCAAATCAATAGTTGATCTCAAGGGATTCACAATTAAACTCAAAGGCTTTCTTGAACTCTAATCTTAACTCTCTCTTGAATGTGTATTATGAATTCAAGAGTTATGGTTCATGATATGATTGATATTGTGATGACAAAGTAGACTCATAAATACATTCTCATACTCACTTGCTCGAGTCTTTAAACAAGTTACTAGAAGTTGTAGAAGACTCCTTAGAAAGACTCAAAGGGACTTTCTTAGAATGTTCGAAAGAATTCTCAAAAACTTAACTATTAACTCTACCTTGAATTTGAATTATGAATTCAAGGTGATGATTTACGATAGGAAAGATCTCGTGATTCTTAGAAGAGTTTTTATATAGTTAAACATGAAAAATGATCAAGAAATCACTGTCTTGTAGCAAGTCCGTGACGTGGAGTTGCATTTTAATATTTGGTCGCGAAATAATTTTTGAGGCAGAGAGGTCGGTTACCTATTCGCAACGTAAAGAAAAAATTTATGAAATAGGGAGGCAGGTCCGCGATGCGGACTGGGTTGCCAGATTCGCCCGGCTTTTCCCTTCTTCGTTTCCTAACCCCAGTTCGCCTAAATTCGATTCTTTTGCTCAACCTCTCTTTAGATTCAGATACCCAGCACATGTACACTAGAATCTCACACAAACAACTCTATAAATCGACACAATAATCTCAAGAACTCCTCAATCTTAGCCCAATTCAAGAACGAATGCATTCAAGAATACATAACAAGAACATCAAAGCTTCAACTTTCTAGAAAGAATTTAACACTGAAATTGACATGATTGGCGTGTGGGTGAACAAACCCAACACTATGGAAGCTTACATACCTGAAAGAACCATCTTCTTGAAGAACTTGAAGGAAAATCTTGAAAGATGAACCCTAGCCTTAGCGTTTCTTGAATTCCTTGAGTGTAGAATTTTAGGAGTGAATGAGAGGGGTTGATTTGAAAACTGATTTTCTACACGTTTAGTACAATTTAGATGACCTCCTAAGGGTTTTTAGGACTAAAATACCCCTAAAGAAATAAATCAAACGAGTTGGGAGTTGGTATGATTTTTCACCAGGCAGAGAGGTCCGTATTGGCTCCGTAACGCGGAGCCATCGCGGAGCTGCTGCCAGGTTTGTGCGTCGTTAGTAAATCAGTCATAACTTTTTACTCAGAGCTTGGAATTTATCATAATTGGTGGCGTTGGAAAGAAGACTCGAAGGGCTTTAATTTTTTATCTTGTAAGTCACCTAACTCATTTTGTACTAAAGGTTATGGTCATTTGAAATTGACCCAAAACATAAGAAAAACTTAGGAATGACTTGAATGCTTTTTTTCTCTTTGGTTCTTCTTGAAACTTAAGGTGCTACATCTAGTGACCTTAAAACTCAAGAAATTTTAAATTCCTTGCAAAAAAATCTCACTTACTACGAAGAACGGTTCGAGTCTTAGTTTAAAAATTTTTTGGGGTGCTACAATATCTCCCCCTTGGGATCATTCATCCTCGAATGACGACTGGACTGGGTATAGAATGGGGTTATTCTTACTAGGGTCTGAGTCTAATGGTCTGATATTACTATATTCAAGCTTAACCCAAATCCTTAAGTTCGGATTCTATACCTCTCTATAGGGAATTTCATCTCAAACTATTACTCTTTACCACCACTTTGTGCTCATATCAAGAAGCACCTAACGTTTAACAACACCACATTCAAGCTTAGTACTCTAACAGCTCCATTACTAAAAGAACCTCTAAAAAGATATCCCTCAAACTCTTTGGAACTCATTACTATCTTATTCTCGAACACTTGACTTGATATCTCATCTTGTCATCTCCCCCCTTAGGTCTAAAGCTGGCACTTGAAAGCTATGGACCTATTCCACATAGACAACTCAATCATGCTATCTTGGCACACATGAAAAAAACCATTAACTTAATTGAAACCTCATCTGATAATATACCATCTCGTCACACTTCTTAATGCTCTTGTTACTCTTGTGACTCAGCCACACTTCACTGCCCTTATCTAAACGTTAGGGTCTCTCACTTGTATTATTCACATTCATTGCAGTAAACATCTCAATTGCTCACTTACTCTATGTCAAGTCTACTAGATCAAATCTCAAGACTAACATCATCACCCTCATGTTGCCATTCTTTTGATCATAACACTCATCTCGAATTCAAGCCTAACATTTATGAGTAAACCCGAATATCAATATGATTGTTCGCTTACTATACTAACTTACAACTACTAGATGCAAAGTTAATAATCATTCTCCCACTAAAATTTCATGACAGATAGTCAATCCTCACCTCTTAGTATTCATACTTACAATTAATTTACTATCACATTTCCCTTCACAACTTGAGTACTATTCACTCATTCACTATACATCAATGCTAATTAGTTCTATAACACTTTGAATATTATGGGCTCTTCCTCAAAATCATAAGACTAGCTTAGATCTAACACCTCATGAATACTCTGCTCTTTTATTCAACACATGAATTTAGTCTCCTCTAATATGATGGCACATCGATATCAACTCTATTTTGGTTAACAAATATATATTCTATCTCATCTTGACTAGCAACTCTTACTCTACCCATAAGGAAAAACTCCTCATCAATAACTTATAATATAGCTCTTCAAAACACTATCTCCTTTTCTAGGATTACTAAACCTCTACATACTTTCCTCTAATTATGGGCACTTTCACTACTACTGCTCATGATCTCGTAACTCATACTGTCTTTTAAGGTGAAAATACTACCCAAGCTCTAAACATACTTTCTTATAAGGACCTCAACTGAAACAAGACTTAGGAAAAGAGTACAACTGGCTTTTAGCTCAACGCACGATTCACATGAATATGGGTGCATTCCTCTAAAATTGAACACTTAACTTACTCATGGGCTTCTCTCATGCCCCCCTGAATCTCATAACTTACTCAAGACTCTTGCTAAGAGAAACAATTTGATAAGGGACTGACTCTTCTGATCAACTACCTCTAGTATGAAAGATAGTCGAATGAATTTGAGAAACGCATGAGTATGAATAAATCTCTATGACATGGCTCTATTGCACGATTAAGAGTATGAAAGAAGGGAAGTTTTTCTTAAATGTTTGTAATCCCTTATTTATAGAAGTGGGACCATCACAACCATAAATAAGATCCTGCACAACACGGCTTCATAGACACCCTAGGACACTTGAACTCTGTGCTTTGATACTAAGTTTGTCACGACCCAAGCCTACACCCTGGACGTGGCCGGCACTCGAGAACCATTGTTGATCGCCAAGTGAACCCTCATCCTGGCTGACTACAAGTGGAAGGCGAACTTAAGCATACAAAGCTTAAAAACATAATAAAAATTCATGAAACTTAAATACAAAACTTTAACTCAAAAGAAAACTCTGAATAATAAAATATATTCAACTCGCCCAAAATAGGCAACTTAAGTCTTTAAAACATTTAATAAAATAAATGAACAGACTTCTGAAACTCTATTGTCTATCTATGAACCCTCTAAATGACAAAGATGGAAGTCGGGACAAGACCCACGACTTCCTAACAACTGATATAATTGAAAGCTAAATGAAATCCTTCGGAAGCAAGGAGGCTCACCATAACTAACTCGAACTGCATGTGGTATCAACGAAGCTCCTGTTGATGACCCTGAATACCTGAATCTGCATCATGAAAGGATGCAGGCCAAATAGCTCAATACGTGGAATGTATGAGCATGTAAGGGGAATTCTAAAACATAAACATAAGCTTGAACTTGATAAAAAAGAAACATACTTGTCTGTTTTCAAACTCACTCAACGCAAGGATAAACAAAACTACTCAAACTTACTCAACTCAGAAGTACTCAAGGATAAGATACTCAACTCAGAGATTAGATACTCAACTCAGAGATATGATACTCGACTCTCGATACTCAACTCAATATAAACCAACAATACATATGTAATATATGGAATGATTTTAAAACAGTAGAAATCAACTCAGTGAATTGAAGAATATAATAACAACTCAATTTATATATAATAAAGTATAATATAACTATATGGGAGTTTCTCTAATCGACAACCACCACTATGAGCCTAAGTGATGCTACAACATCTTGCCCACGCTGCCAGAACTGTCCTATACTTTGTCGTCATATAGGACGCTTTAACTAAGACATGAGTTATCTAAACTCAAACTCGTCCCCATATCGGTGCTCAATACTACTCCCAAAATACTCAGCTCAGATGTTTAAAAACATAACTTTTTCTTTGGTTTGAGATAATTACTCAAAAACATAGCTTAAAAGCTCTCTTGGAATCGATGTTCCCTTTCTTGTTCAAAACTCTTTTAGAAATCTCAGTTTTCTCTAATCTTAAATGTAAAAATATTTACTCTTGGGAATACTTAGTTCCCATATAATCTTTGAACAAATGAACTTTACTCTTACTCTTTACTCAACTCAAAGCTTAAGTCTTAAAATAAAGTTAAAACATTTGTAAAAGACTTCTTAAACTATGGTTCATGCCGCATTATGGACGTGAATGACTCAATGCAAGGTTTTCAATAACCATAGATAGAACTCAATACTTGGAACTTAAGAACTTCAATGATACTACTAATTTCAAGAATGCTCAACTCAGAGGGTTCATGCGGAATTATGAGCGTGAACTACTCAACTCAAGGACTCAAAGATACTTCTCATCTCAAGATTGTTCGACTTATAGGGTTCATACGCAATTATGAGCATGAACTACTCAATTCAAGGACTCAAAGATATTTCTCATCTCAAGACTGTTTAACTTATAGGGTTCATACGGAATTATGGGTATGAAAAATTCAACTCAAGGACTTCATGGGTAAAATGTAATAGTCCCATGATTAGAATTATAATCTCACAGGGGACTAGGAACTCAATACTCAAAACTTATAACTAGAAGATACTACTCCTCTCAATGACACTCAATTTACGGAGTCCATGCGGAATGTATGGGCATGAATGACTCGACTCGAAGGTCTAAATAACTACATGCAACTCATGTATACAACTCTTCTCATTCTCTTACTTACTTCGTCAAACCTTAGTTCAAATCAATAGTTTATCTCAAGGATTCACAATTGAACTCAAAGACTTTCTTGAACTCTACTCTTAACTCTCTCTTGAATCTGAACTATGAATTCTAGAGTATGGTTCATGATATGAAAGATATCATGATGACAAAGTAGGTTCATGAATACATTCTCATACTCACTTGCTCAAGTCTTGAAACAAGTTACTAGAAGTTGTAGAAGACTCCTCAAAGGGACTTTCTTAGAATGTTCGGAAGAATTCTCAAAAACTTAACTCTTAACTCTACCTTGAATTTGAATTATGAATTCAAGGTGATGATTTGTGATAGGAAAGATCTGGTGATGCTTAGGAGAGTTTTTAGATAATTAAACATGAAAAACAATCAAGAAATCACTGTCTAGAAGCAAGTCTGCGACGCGGTGATGCATTTTAATATTTGGTCGCGAAATAACTTTTGAGGCAGAGAGGTCAGTGTCCTCTCAGCGACGCAAAGAAAAATTTTATGAAATGGGGAGGCAGGTCCGCTACGCGGACTAGGTTGCTAGATTCGCCCGACTTTTTCCTTCTTCGTTTTCTAACCCCAGTTCGCCTAAATTCGATTCTTTTGCTCAACCTCTCTTTAGATTCAGATACCCAGCACATGTACACTGGAATCTAACTCTAACAACTCTATAAATTGATACAATAATCTCAAGAACTCCTCAATCTCATCCCAATTCAAGAACGAAAGCAAATTCAAGAATACATAACAAGAACATCAAAGCTTCAACTTTTGAAACGAATTTAACATTGAAAGTGACATGATTGGCGTGTGGGTGAACAAACCTAACACTATGGAAGCTTACATACCTAAAAGAATCATCTTCTTGAAGGAAAATCTTGAAAGATGAACCCTAACCTTAGCGTTTCTTGAATTCCTTGAGCCTAGAATTTTAGGAGTGGATGAAAAACTGATTTTCTACACATTTAGGACAATTTAGATGACCTTCTATGGATTTTTAGGACTAAAATACCCCTAAAAAAATAAATAAAATGAGCTGGGAGTCGGAATGATTTTTCACCAGGCAGTGAGGTCCGTATTGGCTCCGTAACACTGAGCCATCGCGGAGCTGCTGCCAGGTTTGTGCGTCGTTAGTAAATCAGTCATAACTTATTACTCAGAGCTTGGAATTTATCATAATTGGTGGCGTTGGAAAGAAGACTCGAAGGGATTTAATTTGTCATCTTGTAACTCACCTAACTCATTTTGTACTAAAGGTTATGGTCATTTGAAATTGACCCAAAACTTAAGAAAAACTTAGGAATGACTTGAATGTTTTTTTTTTCTCTTTGGTTCTTCTTGGAACTTAAGGTGCTACATCTAGTGACCTTAACACTAGATTCCTTGCAAAAAATCTCACTTACTATGAAGAACAGTTCGAGTCTTAGTTCGAAAATTTTCTGGGGTGTTACAGGGAACACATACCTTGGGAGGTTTGTGTTGATGTTTGGGAATTATCGTTCGTAATTCCTTAGGTTGCATAGGCTTGTAATATGTTTTGGGTTGAGCCTCTTTGATATAGTGAAGCTGGAGTAAAATCTTGTAGGGGTAAAGGTCGTTATTTTTTACACCTTTTTGAGCAAAGTGTTTTCCATGTAAAATACTATGTTTTTACTTAGTGTTCTTACTGCTTTGTTGGAACACGTTAGGGAAATTGTTCACACTTAGGCGAAAAGTTAAAGTAAGTAAATTACTAAGTCGTGCAGACTATAATAAAGTCACTTTCATAAACACTCAATCACTTTTCACATGAAAACATTACCATATAAGAGAAATGAGATGATGTGTGCATATGTCTAACAGTTGTTAAGAAAAGATGTATATAGTCAATTATGTAATGTAGATAGCTAGGACCCATGGGGGACTCGCAAAGTCTATATATATTACAGGTCAATACTATACCAGGAAATGCCCTTTATGATCAACATACTATATCGATAATCCTTTACAAGTCAATATCCTGGTTGACCCTTTACCAAGATTTATCCTTTTATTTCCTCAATATCAATGTCTGATACATGAAATATAAATGTCAATTAAAAAACGACAATCCATATATTGGATTCAAATCCTCATTACAAATAATCAAAAGCAACCCAGAATAATCAACAAGGCAAGAAGGACAATGAGAAAATAATCAAATAATTATTACATATGATATCTTTAAAATATCAACCGTTTTCCTATATATTAGTGATAGCACAAGCATTTTTACCAATGCTACAACTAGAAAGTTCACGTAGTCATATAACACAACAAATCACGAATAAAGTATCCATTACCAATAACATGATATCAGTACTCGCATAAATGCGCGTCATCTCATTTATACGGGACACCCATCACCCATTGCCCATTTACACAATCAATCAATAGACTAACATTTT
Organism: Solanum stenotomum; assembly: GCF_019186545.1. Taxonomy (NCBI): domain Eukaryota; kingdom Viridiplantae; phylum Streptophyta; class Magnoliopsida; order Solanales; family Solanaceae; genus Solanum; species Solanum stenotomum. The sequence goes on along the minus strand of NC_064287.1, from coordinate 6,029,556 downwards.
GAAAAGAGTCAAAGAAAGTTTTAATTTGCTTTAAAAGCCTGAAAAGTCAATTTATGGCCTTGCCAGTCCGTAGAGCTTATGTACAGTCTCAATCTGGTCAAATACATAATCTAGATGATAAAACTAATTTGTAGACACTCATATTGCTATACTTTTATCCCGGGTCAAACAAGTTAACCCCGAGCTGCAAAGGAAAAAATAATGATTTTCATTACAATTTAGATTACCCATACAGTAGGAAATCAAATCTTAAATTTCATCAAAACTGAGTTCAAATTGACCCCAAAATCATCAAATACGATTTCTTAATTTCGGCTATAACTATTAAGTTTCATGTTCGTACACCTTTCTGAACGATGAAATAATCAACAAATAAGAAATGTGATACCAAGATCGGTTTACCCATAATATAACTACCTCAAATATGAAATTTCATTTTAAAAAATTGAGTCTTTATCACCTCCAAATCAAAGTAATACGATTTCTAGATGTAGAGCGAAATTCCTCAATTTTCTCTAATAAAAATTACTCAGTTTTTAGCTCTAGAACTTCATATATGCTCAAAATACCAAGCAAACATGGTTTGAAATTTAATGCAATGTTCAGGCATAAAAAAAATTTAAAAATTGTGTCATTTTATGTCATTAAAAGTAGAAAAATCTGGTATCCAAAAGGCCTGCACCAACACCTTTTTGTAACAAACAATTAAATTTTCACTAAAAACACCATGATATCCTTATATGACCTTCGAAATGCACCGTTTTGTTTTTACTATGAGTCCTAAATAATGATATGGATCTCCTCATTTAATTAAAACTCAATTTCATGTTCGGATTCCCAAGAGATGAAGTCTCAAAATAAATTTTCGATCTCTATAATTAAAAATGGATCTTTCAGTTGTCATATTTTGATGCTAAAGCAAAGGACAACGCACCAAAAATGTTCACAATTGATCTGAAACTCATTGAAATTAAATCAAAATTTGCGGACAAGTCCAAACTCATCATATGAACATGTTGGCACTTTGAGATCATGAATCTCAGCTAGTTACGCCAATTATTTGACAGAGGTCAACTCTTAACTTTAAATTTAACTAGAATGCAACTCGTTCGTCCGAAACTCATACAGAACCTCCAAGTCACAAACTAAATATGATCAAATGATCTTTCTTGCTAAACCAAGTAACATAACAAAATTTAGGTTACAAACAAGAACTTCAAGTCTACATCTGTTCATTTCTCCATGTAGGAAATATAGAAGGAGAATACTATCTTTAGAGAATGCTCAATTTTTATATAGGCTACTTAAGGCCACTTGAGATGATTAGAATCATAAATAACATCTCTATTTATAGTTGTAAAATGTAAAACCAAAATTCTTGCACAAATAACTAAATACATGTATCATAATTAACTAGATACATGTATTACAAACTCCTAAAGGACTTCTCGAAAAACTAAGAGACAATTTTGGAATACTAAACATTTATGTGGATGCATTAATTCCAACACTCCCCCTTAATGCATTTGCTTGACAACGCCAATTCGTTCTCGAAGATAGCAAAATTTTTCTATAGGTAGAACTTTGGTGAAGATGTCAGCAAGTTGTTCTCCTGTTTGGCAATAATGCAATTGAATTTCGCCTTTCTCTTGTGCTTCTCGAATAAAAAGATACTTGATGGAAATATGCTTTGATCTTTCATGGTTGACTGGATTCTTGGCAATTGCAATTGTTGATTTGTTATCACAATACAGAACAGTCCCTCTTTTTTGTTTTTCACCAATATCTTCAAATATTCTCCTAAGCCAAATAGTTTGAGAAGTAGCCTTAGCTGCTGAGACATATTATGCTTCAGCAGTGGATTGAGCAACAACACTTTGCTTTTTTGATAACCAAGAACAAATACTTGATCCAAATATGAAAGCATAACCAGAAGTACTCTTCATGTCATCTATACTTCCAGCCCAATCACTATCAGAATAATCAATTAAGTTTAAATCTCCACCAAATTTGTACATTATCCCATAATCCATTGTTCCTTGCAAGTAGCGTAGAACACGCTTTGCAGCTCCAAAATGCGCTTGGCTTGGTTCTTGTATGAATCTGGATATAGAAAACTTCCAATCAAGCTCCTATAAAGTGAGCTATTAGCTTTCTTTTCTCCATCATCGTTTTTGAACTTCTCATTTTCATCTAATGGTATGGCCACAGACCTGCAATCCATCATTTTGAAGTTTTGAAGAATACTTTTCGTATACTTCTTTTGAGAAATGAAAATTCCTTCTTGCACTTGAGAAACTTTAATGCCCAAGAAATAATTTAGGAACCCAAGATCACTCATTTCATAGGCTTGCATCATATCTAGCTAGAATTTTTGCATCATCTTCACATCATTTCCTGTAAAGAGCAGGTCATCGACATAGAGACAAACAATGATAATGCTACCATGTTCTTTCTTCACATACAAACTGGCTTCGCTTTTACTTCTCTGAAAATTAGTCTTCATAAAGTATGTATCAATTTCATTGTACTAGGCTCTTGGAGCTTGCTTCAGCCCATAAAGAGCTTTTTTAGCCTGTATACCTTCTCTTCTCCCCCTTGAACAAAAAATCCTTGAGGTTGCTCAACATAAATCTCTTCATCAAGTTTTCCATTAAGAAATGCAGATTTAACATCAAGTTGAAATATCTTCCATTTCTTTTGTGCAGCAACAATAATTACGGTTCTAATTGTCTCAAGACGAGCAACGGGAGAGAAAGTTTCATAAAAATCAATACCTGGTTTTTGCGTGAAGCCTGTAGCAACCAACCTTGCTTTGTGCTTTTGAATAGCTCCTTCCTGATTGAGTTTGATTTTGTAAATCCATTTTAGAGTTACAACTTCTCTTTCTTTGGGTATAGCTACAAGCTCCCAAGTATTATTATTTTCAATCATCCGAATTTCTTCTTCCATGGCTTTCTTCCAAAAATCATGCTTTATTGCCTCCTCATAATTTTCTAGCTCAACACCGGCAAAATTACATCTCTGATAAATGTCACTCAACATTTTTGTTCCTCTTGGAGGCGGTTCTTCATCATCTGAATATGAGATTTCTCCTCCTTGAGGGACATCTTCCTCTTCTTCATCCTCTTCTTGATTTGACACATCTAAAGATATGATAGAAGTATTCTCTACCTTATTCTTAATATGTTTCTCAGAAAGGCCTTGCACCATGTCTTTTTGCTTAAGAAGCTTCAAATCATGAAAATTCAAGTGACAAAATCTTTTGTGTCAAATCCATGAATCATCTACAACTTCATTTCTTAATGCATTGTAATGAAATTGCAAAGGAAATTTTCTTTTTATGATCTTTACTTCAACAATGACTTGATTTGGCTCAATTTTTTATCATAAATCCTACAATAATTTTCTCTAAACACAAGAGAATAGCCATTTTCCATGAGTTGACCAACACTAAGCAAATTTTCTTCCAAGTCAGGAACATAAAGAACATCATGAATTTGCTTACCGCTCCCTTTTTATGTTGATCAAAATGGTACCTTTACCTTTTGCATCAACTAAGGCTCCATTCCCCATTCTCACTTTAGTAGTGATGTTATTATCAATTGACATGAAAGCCTTTTCATCTCCAGTCATATGATTGCTACAACCGCTATCAACATACCATTCATTGCTTTTTATTGAAGTGTCAGATTTAGAAGCAAAGAAAAGGGTTTCTTCCCTTTCTTCCTCCTATTTTTCACAAAAATTTGCTTGCTCCCGTTGCTTGTGCCAGCAATCCTTCTCAACGTGGCCAAACGTTTTGCAAAAGTTACATTGGGGCTTGCCTTTGTGTCAACATTTTTTTGCATTGTGATTAGTCCTTTTGCACATTTTACAAAAAAGACTAGTACTTTTCTCACCTTTTTCTTCAACCTTCTTAGAAAAATCATCATGATCCTGCTTCTTTTTTGGATCGTAATTCTTCTTTTGTTGATTTTTTGAGAAATTTTGAAAATTCTCATTTGTTTTGGACTAGAAAGTTGTCTCTTTGGGTTGATCTTCACGAAAAAACCTTCGCATCACGTGTGCACGAAATGATCCTACTAGCTCTTTGATAGAAAGCTTTGAAAGATCTTTCATCTCCTCAGTGATAGCAACAATGTACTCATACTTTTCTGTGATACTAATTAGAATCTTTTTCACAACTTGTCGGTCAGAAATTGTATAACCATGATTTCTCATTTCATTAATAATATTTATGACTGTTGTGCAATATTCGTCTATTTTTTCAGATTCTATCATCTTCAAGTTTTGAAACTCTCTTCTAAGAGTTTGAAGATTTATAGTTCGTACCTTTTCGTCACCATACACTTCGATTTCCAAAGACTCTCAAGCTTGCTTTACAGTTTCACAAGTAGCAAATTTTGCAAAATATGGTCTTGAGACTCCCATTTGGATTTTGCTCAAGGCTTTTGCATCTTGACGGTACTTAGCCTCAAGATTTTTTATCTCCACTACTGAAAGTTTTCCATCATTTTTTGGCTTCTCATAGCCATTTACAACAATAGTCCACAAACCTTCAGCTTTTCAATGTGTTCTCATTCTTATCTTCCACTATTAAAAATCAATTCCATCAAAAAATGGAGTAAGAACAATTGAAAAATTAGCACCTTCATTTGTTTTGGATGCCATATTTTTTCTTCACCTAACCCCAGATTAAGAACGAAAACTTGCCCTGATACCAATTTGTAGGAAATATAGAAGGAGAATACTATCTTTAGAAAATGCTCAAGTTTTATATAAGTTACTTAAGGCCACTTGAGATGATTAGAATCATCAATTACATCTCTATTTATAGTAGTAAAATGTAAAACCAAAAGTCTTGCACAATTAACTAAATACATGTATCACAATTAACTAGATACATGTATTACAAACTCCTAAAGGACTTCTTGAAAAACTAAGAGACAATTTTGGAATACTAAACATTTATGTGGATGCATTAATTCCAACACTCCAATGCCTCAGAAGCACCACCAACCGTCCTACAAGAAACATCAATATTTGGCAATCAGCACACCAGAGAGAGAAGGGGGGGAATGTCAGAGTAAGGAGGAAAATTGAAAGAACACACATGAAACTAGAACAATGAACTTAGATAAACCTACCCTTCAAAAAGTAGTTTTTTCTTCTCTTGCAACTCTAAGATCCTATTCGCGATTGTATTCTCAATCACAAATCTCACAATCCTGGAAATGATAAAAATAAGAATAAGTTACCTTAACTGGTATAGTTGGTTGAAGAAATACAAGCACACACCTGATTGGCTTATATTGCCCTATTGGATGGATTCTATCTTGGGCTTGCCTCTCCACAACAGCATTCCACCAAGGACTCATCAAAAAAACCTATCAAAGTGCAAGAGGAAAGTGAAACGTCAAGGAAAGTAGTCTGGGTCATTCAACGAAATATTATTAGTTCAAAATGTATCTATTCTTTAGGTGCATGGAGATGAAGTTAAAACATCCCAAACAAAAAAATAGTTTTAATCTGAAGAGATGAATGAATCCAACATACATTCAAATCCCTTGGTACTTGACAAGAAATAAAGAATATTTATTGACAAAGAGAGGAAAGGAAAACCTTACGTGTGATGCCACTGTAAGATTCAGGGAAAGACCTCCAGCTTTCAACCTCATAAGAAATACAATGCAATCTGGATCGTTGGTAAATCTTGTAATTGCAGAATCTCTTGCAGTGATAGTCATGGATCCATCTAATTGAACACAACTAATTGATACATATACAGTACTAAGAAATTACCTTGAACTAACTCCAAAGCTTGAGACCAAGATTTTGATTCACTTGACCTGAGGAGTTGATCCTTTGTTTCATTAAATTGCATATAAGCATCATTTAGATTTTGAACACTTTGGTATATATTTGGGATAGAACCAACTCTATTGGTTTGAATGTGGTTCATAAAAAATTGCAATTGGAAGTTCAACTAAGCTCATAAGAAAACAAAACAAGTCCTTTACACCTTCAGCAAAGACAACTCTATTGGTTTTAGTGTCAATTGTAAGCTTCAAACTGCATTTTTCTCCTGAGAACAAAAATATTTACTAAGACCAAATTTCTGATTTTAGTACAACTTTTAAATACTCATTTTGTCCCTATGTATATGTGAAAACAGTCCAAAAGTAAGCTTTTCAATTTTGATCGTAAACTCAAGCTTTAATTTTTAAATGTTTTGATAATATAAACGATAGTATAAGTAACAATAACTAATAATTTATGATATTTGTAAGGCATATAAAAATTCATGATCAAGAAAAAACTCATTCTCAAAATCTTAAAAGTGTCACATAAATTGAAATAATAGAGGATTATATGGTAGAACTCCATTGTAGAGCAAAGTGTTGTTACTCAATCAACTGCCGAAGGTTTATAATTTGTGAAACAAGTTATGGAGCAAGTCATGGAAACTACAAATTTTGGTTTCGAGTTGTTGGTTGATAGCAAAGCTCATAAAATTGTGTTTGTTGAATGTGGAAAAGACTTCATTGACATTTTATTTACTATACTCAAATTACCAATTGCATATTTCATTGGGAAGCCTAGTTGTATGTCTGTTTTTGGTTGTCTAGGCAACATGATCCCAATTATGAAAAAATTTAATGATGATTTTATGCAACTTGATGAAGTTGGTGAAGTCATGACATGGATCATCATAGATGATTTGTTCATTGCACCATTATCTGCAATTAGTGTGATCAATGTGCTAAGAACATCTAAGGCACAAATCTTTCAACTTCAACACAAGACCATTGATTTTCAGATAAGTGATTTGGTAAGAAAATCTTCATGTATCACTTGAGTTACTTTTTTGTCTCTTGATTTTAAATATTTTAGGCATAATATACAAACAGACGTTTAAATTTGGACTCATCCGATCCAGTAAGTAAATATTCTTAACTTTGAATAAGCACCTAGAACTTGTCTCCACACTGTCACTTGAACACTCCAACTTACATAATGATCATCTAGACACGATCAAAATTTATATGTCACGTCATCATTGGATGTCCATGAAACACAATAGAACGAGTTAGAGTGTGTTGTTGTCAGTTGTGATCATGTTGAGGTGTATAACTTGCCACTTAGCAACTAAGGGTCAACTTAAGAGTTTGTTTATACATTATGCAAACGGCATAATAAATAAATATGCCCTTTAACTTGGCTTCAAATCACATTTATGCCCTTCAACTTTGGGTGGGCACAAGTAGACACTTAAACTTGTATAAAGTTGAACAAATAGACACACGTATCCTACATGTCATTTTTGTCCTATGTGGTGTCCTACATGTATTGTGCCATGTAGGACTCGTGTATTTACTTGTTCTACTTTATACAAGTTTAAGTGTCTATTTGTGCATATCCAAAGTTGAAGGACATAAAGGTAAAATGAGGTCAAGTTAAGGGGAACATTTATGTATTATGCCTTATGCAAACCATTGGAAATTCAATTAATGACCATGAGTGATTAATGTTTAATGTTTTTGGTTTGTTCAACCAAATCCAGAAACAAGAGTTCTTGCATGTTTCTTTGAGGTCCAAAATAGTTCTAACTAACCTTCTTCTCAAACAGACAGGATGGAGAAAATCAAACAATGGTTAGTCATCTTTTAATTGTATCAAAAAGATTACATAATTGTTTTTTCATTCTACAATGGATTTCTTCCATTTAATCCTCTATTATTCCAATTTATGTGACACTTTTCAGATTTTGAGAATGAGTTTTTTCTTGATCATGAATTTTTATATGCCTTACAAATATCATAAATTATCAGTTATTGTTACATATACTATCGTTTATATTATCAAAATATTTAAAAATTCAAGCCCAAGTTTACGATCAAAATTGAAAAGCTTACTTTTGGACTGTTGTCAAATATAAATATGGGACAAAATGAGTATTTAAAAGTTGTACTAAAATCAGAAATTTGGTCTTAGTAAAATGTTTTTGTTCTCAGGAGAAAATTGCAGTTTGAAGCTTACAATTGACACTAAAACCAATAGAGTTATCTTTGCTGAAAGTGGAAAGGACTTGTTTTGTTTTCTTATGAGCTTACTTGAACTTCCAATTGCAATTTTTATGAACTACATTCAAACCAATAGAGTTGGCTCTATCCCAAATATACACCAAAGTGTTCAAAATCTAAATAATGCCTATATGCAATCCAATCAAACAAAGGATCAACTCCTCAGGTCAAGTGAATCAAAATCTGGGTCTCAAGCTTTGGAGTTAGTTCCAGGTAATTCCTTAGTACTGTATATGTTTCAATTTGTTTGTTTGTAATCTGTTATAAGGCATTCCTAAAAGCATTTCAAGTAAAAAAAAAAACAGAGAGGTCTTTTGTATGATGCTGGAAAAGAATTTTTAGAAGACATTGTAGATGTAAATGTGGAAAACTATTGCCACATTAAGATATGAAATATCCATCATATAATATACGAAATATTAATGTAGTGTGAGTAGGAAATCCATCAAATTTCAGCTTTAGTGATGTATCAAGTTTCGTGAGTGAGCTTATTCCTTTACTTTATACTTTCTATTTCTTTTCTTAAGGAAGTGGGAGAGTATGCAACTCACAATTGGATCTTCTACCGGATTATGACATAAACCACATGGTTGTTCAACATAGACAACATTAGTTGTTCTTCCACTTCTAGCCAAAGCAGAACTAAAGTATTCCACAAGGTAAGGATGATCAATTGCCTGTAGTCAGATCAAAGATTAAATCAATCAAATATAGGATAAAAGTTTTCTAGTTATTACTTTCGAGATAAAATCAGTCGTAGATCATAGAAAGTCAAATTGCTTGCTTTAGTAAAAATAGTCTGAACTGTTTATTTCTTTAAGGGGCTAAAATTATTAAGGAAGGTCAAGAGATGCAACAGGAGAGCAAAGGCATGCTAAAAACAGCAAATAATTAGATGCAACAAGACACTAAAAAGTCAATTCTTCATTCATGGAATTAAAAATATTAAATATGAAATAGGCACTGCCCTTTTGGCATCCAAATATTGCATCCACTTTTACGCCAACTAATATTTAATATGATATTGTGATGTAAATACATCTATAAGAAAACATATGGATGGGAACTAAGTCCACCTCCAAATCATATGAATGTGGATTCGATTGACCAAGGAAACATAGTAGGATAGGATCACTGTCGGACTCCTTGGTTGGAGGTTCTCATGGGTGGAATTTACACTTCATCGTATAGAAAGAATAGCAATGAATATATCAACAACAACAATAATAACATATCAAGTGTATTTCCACAAGTACTATATATTAATACAAGCAAAAAAAAATTAAATAGTACAAAAAAATGAAGGAAAAGAAGATTAATCAAATTGAAAGAAGTGGATTTTAGTACAAAATCGATCAAGGAAACGAAAAATCAAGGCAAAAAATTACTGAAGGAAAACTTAAATTGAAAAATAGACCCTTGTACTTGTATCAGATTGTAAACTGGACGCTTCTACTTATGACTTTGTCAAGTAAACACTTAAACTCAATGAAACACAATATTTTAAATACCTTTGACCATTGACCAAACTTATGTGGCAATAAATTGCTGAGTTGAAAAAATGTGTGAGGTACACACGGGTTAAGAGCGTGAATGGATACTTCTCAATAAAATTATACATATAATCAGAAAAATAATAGAAAAGGGAAAAACAAAATATCCCCTTCCTCTTCTCTTATTCTGAAGAAAAAAATTAGGTCACCACTGTTCATAATTTTCACCAATTCTTTTTGTAATCTCACTCCATTTGGAAAGAAAGTACTCATCCTTCAAACATCCCACAAAAACCATACTAATTGAAAAGAAGAAGAAAACTTCTCTCATTGAAAGCTCAAATTAGAAATGGGTTATCTGGAGTCAAAAAGAAACAAATGCTTAAATTCATTTTTTGTTTGAATGATTCTTTGTGCTGTTTTATTTGTCTTCAAATAAAAAATGGGCTACATGATTTGAGTTTTTAATTTGAAGATTCAAATTGAAAACTTCTCTCTAAAATTGAAAGCTCAAATCAAAGGACTGACGGACAGAATTGAGGAATTTGACTTGATATTAGACTCGTAGCTTGGGTTGAAGAGGGAGAATTTATCTTTTCTAGAAAATTGTCAAATGGGAACAATTCTCAAGCTATCACTATTGGTGAATTTTTGTGCTTCAAAGTTCCTGGGTAAGGAAGATGGAAAAGGGTGGGAGGTGGGTTTGGATTTGGAGTAGGGGGCGGCGGCTGGGTGACCTCAAAGAGGAAAAAGAATAACTTTTTTTTAATATAATTTACCTTTTCATGCTTGACGTGTCATTAAAAATGACATGGATTTCAGGTGTAATTTGATTTTATTACACGCACCGTGCTCAAATGAAAAAAGGGTTTAATATACAGTGTTTTGTTGAGTTCAAGGGTTCACTTGATAAAGTTACAAGTAGAAAGGTCCAGTTTACAATTCGACACAAGTACAAGGGTCCACTAGACCATTTGGCCAAAAGGTTACAGAAAAATGGCTCAAGGGAGAATATACAAGGAAATAGCAAGCCAAGAAATTACTAAAGGAATTATTATCTCCAAGTTCTGAAATACTGAAAGATGTAACCCATTAAATATTTCATTTTCGTGATTTAGTGATTTTACCACAATTGGTGTAGAAGTATTGAAATAATTCTTCTTATGAAAAAAATTACATTAGATTTGATCCATACTTTGAAGGTTAGCAATTAACCTATAACATGATATCCATAAATGTAATAAAAGAATGTTATTCACAAATGCAAGCAGGTACCAATACATTACAAATAACAATTCAGTTTCAAAGCATGATATCCATACATGTCGCATGCGTGTGAGTAGATTGAAAATGCTAGCATAGTTATTCATCAACGTACCAGCTTGAATGTATCTATACCATAATACGTGAGGAAGAAACAATATAGTGATGAGAAAATGAATAATACACCACTTATTTTGATCTCATTATTTACTTTTTCACAAGGTGAAATAGCTAGTGTTATTTTCCACGAAAAACCGTGTAAAATGGTCATTATATAGGATTTCCAAGAAAGGAACGTATGTATGTTTTAAGGATGACTTAACACATAGCAATTAGATGAAAACATATTATACCATGCAACTTAAAAGTATTTAATCAAAAGACCAGACAAAAATAATTGTCACGCCCCGCGCCTACACCCTGGGGGGACTGGCACTCAAGAACCATTGCTGGCCCTAAGTGAACCCTTGGTCTGGTTTACTTACTCAGCAGAAGACTTAAAGCATTAAGAAAAGAACTCAAATGCAAGATAACTCAACTGTCTCAAACTTAACTCATAATGTTATAAAAATGAACATATAACTTAGCCAAAGTGGCAACTCAAATCTGAACATAAGCCAATAACAAAGTAAAGACAAATGAACTAACTGATTGTCTATCTATGAAGCCTCTAAATCTGAGATGGATGTTGGGACAGGCCCACGACATCCTAATGAACAGACTAATACTGAAAGCAATGAAAAAGGATCCTACGGAGCAAGGAGGCTCACCACAAGACTCTGAGTGCTCAATTGGATCAACGATGCGCTGGATGTTGATCCTGGTTACCTCTGTCTGCATCATAAGACGATGCAGGACAACTGGCATCAGTACATTAAATGTATGAGTATGCGAGTTGGAATGCTAAACAGGCATAAGCTTGAAAGGAACTGAAGAACTTACTTGGCTCAACTCAACTCAAACTTAACTGAACTCATTTCAATATAAAGCAGTGTAAATAAATGCAGTGTAAAGAAAGGCTTTAAAATATGGTTTTCAACTCTGTGTATTTAGAAATACAATAATAACTATGTATGTATGCAAAGATGCAATATAAAATTTGTCTGCATATGAAAATACAAATATATATCTAATGTATATAAAAATACAAATATTGTTGTGGGAGTTTCTCTAACCGACAACCATCACTAAAGAGTTATTGTGTTGATACAATGTCTTGCCTCACGCTGCCAAGGCCGTCCTCATACCTTTCCATAAGTATAGAACTTGAACTACTAAGTGGATCCACTAGTCTATGCTAAAAAGCACTAAGGAATCATCTAAAAAGTATGACCATTTTCTACCCATGGTGGCTACATGGTTTATGGGGGTTGTGAGTTGTCTAAACTCTCCCCCATATCGGTGCTCAATACTAATCCCAAAATATGATACTAGCTCTTATGTTTTCTAAAAAAACATACTTCTTTTTGTGAGTTGAGATAATTGGTCAAAAACTTAGCTCAAAGGCTATCTTGGAAATCTCAGTTTCCTCTCTTGCTTAATTGTGAAAGCATTTACTCTTTAATTGAAAAACTAGCTCAAAGGCTCTTTACTGAAAAACTAGCTCAAAGGCTCTTTTGGAAATCAAGGTTTCCTTTCTTCTTTCAATATGAAAACATTTTACTCTTTGGGAATACATTGTCCCGATATACTCTTTTGAAGAAATGAACTTCAAACATTACTCTTTACTCAACTCAAAACTCAAGTCTTAAAACAAAGTTAAAACATTTGTAAAAGACTCTACGAACTTCTCTTGACTTGGCTCTTAACTTCTCTTGACTTGACTCATAACTGATCCTTGAATTGAATTATGGATTCAAGAATTGAGATTTGTGATAGGAAAGATCTCATGATGTTTAGGAGTGTTTTAAGATAGCTAAACATGAGAAAATATCAAGAAATCGATGTCTGAAAGCTGGTCCGCGACACAGAGATGTATTTAAATTTTTTGTCGTGAAGTTAATTTTGAGGCAAAACGGTCTGTGATCGGTCTGCGACACGAGGAAGATTTTTCCAATCCTGAGGAACAGGTCCGCGATGCGGACCTGGTACCCAGATTTGCCCGACTTGTTCCTTCTTCGTTATCTGACCTGAATTTGCCTAAACTCGGTTCTTTTTCTCAAACTCCCTTTAGATTCAAACGCCCAGCATATGTACACATGAATCTAATCAAACACAACTCTAAAATCGACCTTAAACTCTCAAGAACTCCTCAATCTCATCCCAAATTCAAGAATGAAAGCAATTCAAGAACACAAATCAAGAACATCAAAGTCTCAATCTTTTAGGACGAAAATCATACTAAAATAAACATGTTTGGCGCGTGGGTGAATGAACCCAACGCTTTGTGAACTCAAATACCTTGTAGGAATCACCCCTTGACGAAATCCACAAGAGATTCGTGAAGATCTTGACGATTCTTGCTTCATTTCCTCCTTTCTCCTCTTCTTTTCTCTTTTCTCAAAACCCAAACTCTTTTTCCAAAAGCGTAAACTGACTAAGATCAGTTTAGACCCCAATTAATTACCCAAAAATGAAATAAAATAATTGGGTAAAGAAAAGACCATAATGCCCCCTCTAAAATCCGGATTGGACATTTCCTTATTTGGACAGCCCAACTTCCAATGGGCATATCTCACTCATACGAACTCGCAATTGCGCAAACTCAGCGGCGTTGGAAAGATTATTCCAAGATCTTTCCTACAATATCTGGAAACACACCTAAATCATATTGATCTAGGATTTATGTTCATTTGAAGTTGACCAAAAACTCAAACTTAACTAAACCAATTTTCCAAATTTTTATTATTTTCAAAAATCACTCTTTCTAGTTCTAGCTCCTTCTAGTTACGAGATGTTACAATATCTCCCCCTTGGGAACTTTCATCCTCGAATGAGATTACTCGTAGTAGGCTAAGGCGTAACATCTAACACCTAGCTCAAACACCCAACAAGCAAAGTGTAAATACAACATGTCATCTTAAAATAAAAGCCAAGAAAGGATTAGTACCTTAATTTGGAACTTCTCCGGATTCGAAGAGATGTGGGTATCTCTTATTCATATCCTCCTCAGCTTCCCAAGTAGCTTTCTCAAGAAATTGATTTCTCCATAGAACTTTGACTAATGCTACTTCTTTAATTCTTAACTTGCGAACTTGCGAACTTGGCGATCTAGGATCTGAACAAGAATCTCCTCATATGATAAGTTATCTTTGATACCAATATCTTCAGTAGGTATAACAAGTGAAGGATAGCCCATGCACTTTTTCAACATGAAGTTGTGAAATACCGGATGAACCGCTGATAACTCTTTGGGTAGCTCTAACTCATAAGCCACCTTGCCAATCCTCTTGGATATTCTGTAAGGACCAATATATTGGGGACTAAGCTTCCCCTTCTTACCAAATCTCATAACACCATTCATGGGTGAAACTTTCAAGTAAACTCAATCATCTACTTGAAACTCTAACTCCCTCCTTCTACCATCAGTGTAGGATTTCTGACGACTCTGGGATGTTTTCAATCTCTCTTGAATACTTTCACTTTCTCCATAGCTTGACGAACTAAGTCTAGTCCTATTAACCCAGCTTCACTAACTTCAAACCATCGAATGGGAGATCTGCATGTTCTCCCATAAAGAGCTTCGTAAGGAGCCATCTAGATGCTAGAATGGTAACTATTGTTGTAAGCAAACTCAATGAGAGGTAGGTGATCATCCCAATTACCCTTGAAATCAATCACACAATCTACCTTGATACCTCAAAACACCATCTCCCCCTTGTTCAAAAGCCATCACTTTTTATTTATAAACACTTGCCTTTAATTCAAGCAATAAAGGCATCCTGAGCTAGGAGTTATGGTCGTTTGAAGTTGACCAAAAACTCAAACATAACTTAACCAATTTTTCAAGATTTTTATTATTTCCAAAAATCACTCTTTCTAATTCTAGCTCCTTCTAGTTACGGGGTGTTACAATAATACACAAGAAAAAGACCATGAGTTGTACCATTAAACAAATTCAATAAGAACATCACCATGATTAGCGAATGGAGAGCAAAAAAAAGACAAAGATTACTTTCAAATAAGCAAGGGTCTAGTTTCATAAGTATTGACAAAAATATATTACATACGTATTTATTTGTGCCCGACTTTCATCCCACAGTGATCTGTAGTAGTCTTCTTCTTTAACATCGAAACAATCTTTGTGCAAGGTAACCTAAATAAGAAAGTAAATAACATTCTAAAGAGGAGAGAAAACAATTAATAACTGTAGCACTATGTTAATGTGAAAGAAAAAACTTACGATCCTTGGAGGAAGTCCAAGATTAGCAGCCCTTCCCTTTTTAGTATGTCTTAGCATTATGGTTTTTAAAATTTTGTGTTTCAACAAAACCATCGCATCTCTACCAAACCCATGATTCCCTTGAAACTGTATGGGTGAGGCAATATACTAGAACATAAGATGTATCAATGTCTCCGTGTCAGCAACAATATTGTTTATCACAAATAACAAAAGGCATCAAAATAAGTATAGCAATTTGATAACTTACTCTATTCCACCAGCAAAAGTGTCGAAAAGATTGGTGATGGCAATGTGGACACTCGAATGAGCTAAAATAAATACAAACACAAAAGAGAGCAAATAAGATATTTCAAAAAAGTGAAAAATAAAAAGATGCTCAAGGAAGAAAGATTTCAACTGTCATTTAAACAGCAACAACTAAATCTCTGGTGAAAAATGAACAAATATAACATAGTAACATTAAAACAAATCCTCAGATATATGTTTCTCTATCCAACCAAGTTAGGTGCAAATATTAAAAAAAATAAACTTTTAAGTCTACCTATTGTCGAGAGCTCTGCAATCACAATCTTCGCAGAAGTAGTACGAGTAAGGAATAATTTGCAAGAAACAGACATGTCCAGAAGTAAGGATGTAGTTAGTTCAGAGAATGAAGATGTGAGTTATGTTAGCCACAAAAGAACATTAATCACAAGAAACATACAAGTGATTACAACTCTCTTACACGGTTCTGTAGGGAAGTACCAGTTAAGGCCCACTTATAAGAAGATTCTAGCGCAAGAATAGCTCTTGTAGTGTTGCTGCGTATATCTTTCACACAATGGGCCTATGCAACAAAAGTGCAATCCGTAAGAAAATTGTGTATGAAGGGTTTTTCAGAAAAAACCTACAAATGTGAACTTTAAACAGACTTCTCAGTCAAAAAAACAAATATACAACAACCTTACCCCAACTACCCTGTGATGGCAGAGTGGTTAGTCATGTGTATACAACCTTACCCCTACCTTGTGAAGCTAGAGAGGTACTTTTAGGTAGACCTTCAGTTTAAGTAAAGCATATCAAGCAAAACCAAATATGTGGGTCTAGTTATGCAATGATTACCTCATCCAAAATAATACGATTGCAATTCATACAGTGCAAAATCATGATATTTTTCATGTACTCAGTCTCCACTATTGAGTAGGTAGTGATAACAAAATCATATTCTGGGAACCTGCCAATATTTTTCTCCCTGTTGGCGCCATGATATACAAGAATTGTGTTGCTTTCTTTTGTGGTGAAGTGGTCAATCTCGTCGACCCACTCAATCAGAGCGACAACTCGACATATAACAAGGGTTCCTTTCACTGCTGGAAGAATATAAGGGGCAGGTGAGAGCAAACCAGAATCTGAAATTCCTTGCCCTATTTCACGTTTAGCAAGTACAAGAGCAATGGCTTGAACAGTCTTCCCCATCCCCATATCATCAGCAAGAATACTGCCTCTAGCTATCGATTCTTCTTGCTTCAAAGCCCAAGCCAACCACTATTTTTGGTACCTTAGCAAGGGTATGATCAAATCAGATGGCTGCTCAGCAGTTTCAGTCATAAACTCATTTTGACGATTGAAGTCTAGATAAAGTGAATGGTTTTCTTCCATCCACCTATCGTTCTCTTTTTCCATATATGCCACATCTATACAAGGTCACCGTCATTTCCTACATCATTCATAACACCATCTTCTTCTACCTACTCTTTTTTTATTTTAATACTCAATTCGCCCTTTATTCTATTGGATCGCCTTCCTTTTGTTATATTGGGCAAAACTGCTTCCACAGTTAAATTAGTATCAACAAATCCGACTAGCATGGGCTTCATTCAACAAATTATTAGCTTCATCTACATAGATGATTAAACCAACAATCACATAATTAATGTGCATAAACTATTCAATGCATGTCCATATTTGTCTGCATGAACTTTTGTCTTAGGTTAGCCAACAAGTATCATCTATCGGCGAAAATAAAGTCCCAACATGCTATTAAAATGTCATTGTAGTTGCAACAATTAAAAAGGACCAACTTGAAGGCATATTAATATTGACATGAAAATTAAATGTTATATGGAATACCTTTGTCGCTGCTCCCAATGTAATTAGAATCTGATGATATAAAAATATAGTCATCCTCATTAGAGCTCCTAACTTGGCGGCTTTGTTCTCCTAATTTCACAATCCACATTTAAGTACAACCATATAATTTACATTTATCTACAACATATAGTGGCAATATATATGTATGGCACGTGTCATCTCAAAGAAATACTTCATCACACACAAAAAAGAAAAAATGAAAAGGACATTTTATTACACCAAATTGGCCCACTTGTTTCTAAGGATGGGAACAAACTCACAATATACCTATTAGGAAATATCATAATCTCCGATAATACTCACAAAACTTATTTAATGATCTTCCTGTTTTTCCTTTCTATTTATAAAAGTTTTGTCCCCGATACACGAAAAAGTTTTAAACTTTATATTTTCTTTATACTAGTATTTATCGTTCTCCTTCTTTGTTGTTTAATTTCTTTATGGTTGGTGTTCGATTCATCTTAAACCTAGCTAATAAGAGGGAAAAGTGCCCATGGACATATAAGGTGCTCCATGCATCTCCTAAAGGGCTAATATGGAACTCTTATCATTAATAATATCAGTTCAATCAATCAACCCATTTATTCCTTAATAAAAACAAATTGTAAGTGACAAACATTTTCTATTAGTACTATAGTGTTGCTCACGCCTTGACTATCTCTCGACACCTGTTATTTTCAATCAATACAAGTACCAGGAAACTCTATCACGAGTTTGGGAATAATTCACTTAGTCTAATTTCATTTAATATTTGAACCAAGTATATCACCCCTTTGACTGCTAAATCATCCCATTATGATTCTTTAATACTTGTTTTGCTAGAAAAGCATTTTTTTGACTGAATAAAACAAGAAAAAATTGTGAACTCCACCAGAACAAAACACCTTAAAAATTCCATTTTACTCACGTAACCGGTAAGATTCAAGCAAAACAAATGGAAATTCACATCAAAATAAACAAGTTGTATAATCGTAAACAGAAACACCAGGAAAATAAAAAGGATTAGTAAAAGAAGGATTTTTCGAGTGAACCTTCGGTTGAAGATGAGGAAGGATGAGAATGGATCCTCATTTTCTACACAAATAATTACTAGTGGATATTTGCAGAAAAAAAATAAACAACAATTGTGATGAGAGAGGGAGAGAGAGAGTCTAAGTGTGTTGAGAGACAATGAGTAGGATTATGCGACAAGAAACCAATTTATATAGCCAGAATCAATAATGATAAAGGGTGTGATGAAACTATTTTAACACATTTACCTTGTATTGGATTTTAGTAATCAAAAGTTGACCAATTTTGAAGTTGAGAGTGCTTAAACCTTAACCAAGCACTTACCTTATATTTGATGTTTGTTTTAAGAAAAAAAATTAACCATTTACAAGTTTTGAAATATTAGATAACAAGACTATCATGCTACTGGCATATCAATAGGCTTTTAAAGTTATGATTAACATGCTTCAAATTGATGTGTTTTATGTTATTGTTGTTACATATGATTTGAAAAATGGTTTTAGAACTAAAATGAAAAATTCTTTGCAATATTGAAATGCAACGGGCCTATCGGAATTGAAATAAATAGTTGACACTAATTAATTAGAATAGCCATCATACTTATTCTATAAGTGGGAAGTTTCATAATTCAAAGTTAGATTACGATTATATCCTTCTAAAGTTAATTGACTATTATAATTGTCACGGCCCAACTCCTCGAATCATGATGACACCTACTATAACCCACAAGCAGGTAAACCAACCCTAAACTCAGAATGAAAGGTAATGAGTACAAGGGTAGAACTTTAGTAGAAATAAAATTATAACAATAAAACAAGATAGAGGAAGAAGAAAACCAAAAACTTTATACATGAAGAGAATCCCTCCCAGAACTTAGAAGTCACAAGTGTAGCACTATCTAAAATGGAAGAACAAGTCCGAAAAGTGGACCATAGACAAGTCATCTCAAAGGAAAAAGACTATATAAACATAAATACAGAAGGAGACAGGTTGATCCAAGACGCTAAGTGCTCACCCACATCTCCGATCTCAAAAATTGTTGAAGATGGCACAAAAACTCACCACTGATAATTGTTACTAGGACCAGCATTAGAAAACAGATGTAGAGTGTAGCATGACTACCAAAATAAAGGTACTCAGTAGGCATCAATGGCCGACCGAGCAAGAAAGGTAAAGACAATAAGAAAAGATAGAATCTAGACACAATAGATGTTCAAACGGATATGAAAGAAAGCACACGAGAATACTAAAAGTACATCTAAACTAAACCCTGGTAAGAATATAATTAAATAATAAAAGTGTGTTATCTCTAACAGCTTGAGCTTTTAGATGAGATGGTCACACACTTCAACATGGTATCAAAGCATAAAAGTTTTTCTTCTCTCTAAGTATTGATTAAAAAAAAAAACACACGTTGCAATGGCCCCTTCTACTAAAACTATGTCAACCTCCTCACTCCACCAAATCATTGTCGCTTGCTCCATTAAATCTAAGCCAACAAACTACCTAATATGGAGGACACAAATATCCCAATTGATTCACGTGATAAAACTAACATATCTCATCACAGAGAATGAACCAAGTAAAAGCAGTCGTTCTACTGGACAGACTGCTGGGAAAGTTGTAAAAGTGGAGAAGGATGCAAAAGATAGTGGCACTATTGATGATTAGAAGGAGAAAGATGTGTTACTAAGAAGTTGAATCTCAATCACCTTCACCGAAGAAATCATGCACCTAATTGTGGGTTGCTCAACTGCCAAGGAGATGTGGGAAAATGAAAAAGAGGTGTCACAACAAAACCACAAAATGATATTATCTGCTAAAAAGGCAGGGGAAGAGAAAACAATAACATCAACTCCAGAGAAACAGGTTTCAAGCCTGCTGGACAGGGAGCATGTTCTCAGAACAGTCAATATGGATCAGGTTCTCTGAACAACAAAAGTTCTCAAAGTGAAAATAAGGAGAGGAATGATATTGAGTCATGTCAAATATATAGTAGGAATAATCATACTACTCTTAAGTGCTTTTACTGGTGGAACGACTCATATCAATTTGCAGATGAACTATCACAAGCAACGACTAGACATCACATTCATACCAAAGCATTGACAAAATAAGTTTTTGCTGGGTATTCAAAGTTTTTTTTTGGGTAGTCAAAGCAAGCTAGGAGTAACTGTTCCTCTACTTTCTAGCTTGAAGGGAAGTGTTGAAGAAGAAGGAAGCTGACGACTGGAACGTGTCAAAGGAATAGGTTCAACGAAGCTGACTGAGTGTCTGCAACAAGTGTTGATGAGGAAGGAAGCAGACGATTGGAACATGTCAAAGAAACATGTCCAACGAAGCTGACTGGCGAGTTTACATCATTGTTGTAGAATTAGAGTCGCACTAGGATTAGACTACTTATATTAATTAGGATTATATTACGACTAGGATTAGATTACTATTAGGATTATAGTACAACTAGGATTAGATTATTTATAATTGCATCATCATCATCATCATAGTAGTAGTCGTAATAGGTATTGTGGTAGGACTCTAAGTATAGTTAACTTAGGACTCTACAATTCTCTCCCTATATAAGGAGTATTTACTTAACAATTTTAATCATCAATACAATCCTTGATTTATCTAATCCTAGACGTGAGATTTCTACATTGTGTTAGAGCAGGCAGAGGTCCTAAGATCGAATCTCACAGCCACCCAAATTAAAAAAGAATTTTCACGTGCCTAATCATTAAAAAAAGAAAATCAGGCCTGCACGTGAGGGGGCATGTAGGATTATATTATCTCAAAAATTCCATAAAAAGATCAAGATCTCGATATATTTCACAAAAGTCATGAAATATTCATATAGAGGTCAAATCTAAATCATCCTAGTTCGATAAATACGCCACTAACGGCCCTCGAATCATGAGGAGAAAATCAAGGCAGGAACAAAATTATACCGCAATCCTGATCAATAAAGTTATGTTTCTTCATATTTTATTTGTAATTGCAAAAAGACACTTTAAAATCAGTTGTAAATGCATACTAGTCGTCGTCGTCGTCGTCGTCATCATCATCATCATAGTAGTAGTAATAGGTATTGTGGTAGGACTCTAAGTATAGTTAACTTATGACTCTACAATTCTCTCCCTATATAAGAAGTATGTACTTAACAATTTTAATCATCAATGCAATCGTTGATTTCTCTAATCTTAGACGTGATATTTCTACATGGTATCAGAGCAGGCATAGATCTTGAGATTAAATCTCACCACCACCCAAATTAAAAAAGAAATTTCACGTGTTTGACCATGAAAAAGAAAATCAAGCCTGCGCGTGAGGGAGCGTGTAGGATAATATTATTTCGAAAATTCCATAAAGAGATAAAGATCTCGATATATTTCATAAAAGTCATGAAATATTCATATAGAGGTCAAATCTAAATCATCCTAGTTTGATAAATACGCCACTAACGGCCCTCGAATCATGAGGAGAAAATCAAGGCAGGAACAAAATTATACCCGCAATCATGATCAATAAAGTTATGTTTCGTCATATTTTATTTGTAATTGCAAAAAGACACTTTAAAATCTGTTGCAAATACATACTAGTCGTCATCATCATCATCATCATAGTAGTAGTAATAGGTATTGTGGTAAGACTCAAAGTATAGTTAACTTAGGACTCTACAATTCTCTCCCTATATAAGTAGTATGTACTTAACAATTTTAATCATCAATACAATCCTTGATTTCTCTAATCCTAAACGTGAGATTTCTACTTGGTATCATAGCAGGCAGAGGTCCTGAGATCGACTCTCACTGCCACCCAAATTAAAAAAGAATTTTCACGTGCTTGACCATTAAAAAAAGAAAATCAGGCATGCACGTGAGGGACGTGTAGGATTATATTATCTCAAAAATTCCATAAAGAGATAAAGATTTCTATATATTTCACAAAAGTCATGAAATATTCATATAGAGGTCAAATCTAAATTATCCTAGTTCGATAAATACACCACTAACGGCCCTCGAATCATGAGGAGAAAATCAAGGGAGGAACAAAATTATACTCGCAATCTTGATCAATAAAGTTATGTTTATTCATATTCTATTTGTAATTGCAAAAAGACACTTTAAAATCTGTTGCAAATGCATACTAGTTTAATTAAATAATTAATTAGCGCCTTAAAAAAAAGAGCTAACTGAACCCCATAAGCCCAGAAGATACACTCGGGCACAAATTTGTATAAAACTCAACTGAACCCGCATAAGCCCGAGAGGTACACAAAATAACTAAGTCTACTAAGAGAAGAGTACCACGAAAAGAAAGTCGGGCTCCCATCCCAAGTAAACACAATACCCAACAATCCAATCAACTCCCATCCCAACTAGCAAGAGTGAAAACCAATCTAGGCCACCCAGGCAGCCAGTCCACTCCCATCCTAGCTAGTAAGAATGACCTGGGGGCATATCGACCCCGAAGTGGATCTCATATATTAAGGACAGTCAGTCCATTCCCAAGGGCGTAAGCCACCCAATTAGTAAGATTGATCTAGGGGTGTGTTGACTCTGAACATGATCTCAAATATCAATGCCAAGTCACCAGAACGACGTCCACTCACAAAGAATCAACAGAAGGCTTCAAGCCTAGACCAATCCAATCCCAAGTCGTCGCAAAAGCATAAAACCTATGGTAACACAGCACTGCCGCAAAAATAAAGGGAGAGGACAGAAGATCTATAAAGTTTGAAATCACATAAATAAGGCTCATACTATCAAACTCAAGTCTGCTACTCCAATCTATAAGGATCTAGTCTATCTGAAATGACGTCGAAGACAAAAAAGGCTACAAGGATAAAAACAAATCTAAGTCAACACTAGCCTAATCCTAGGCTAAGGTTGACCATGCTCATTACCGATAAAAAGTGCAATTAATACACAACAACACACATAAACCCCAACTAGAATGGTACTAAACCCAAAACAATGTCGAACAATCCTACAACATTGTATCTAGGAAGAGAAATAATAATAGCTAGGTACGCACCCAGAATTCACTCTACTCAGCATGCATTTACGTATTCAATCTCAATCTAAATAGAAAGGAACTTGTATCCTACCTGTAGGTCGACAAGCGTGCTCCAAATTACAAGGCCAGAGTTTTTTCCTTTCTGAACGGACTTTGAACGATTCCACGCTATCAAACATAGAAACACAACGTCAATACAATCGTTTAGACACCAAAAACATAAAATAGAATCAGACAAAGTTTGGAGTCAAACGGGAATTGTGGTACCCGCATCAGAATTTCTGGAATTGACTCCACTAAAAGGTCCTAATCAGTACCATGAAATTATTTCCAAAAAAAAAAAACATAATACAGGGATCGTAACAGCCACTACCAATCAACATGCAAAAAGAAATAATTAAAATCAAACAAAGAATAAGAACAGAAAGGTTAAATGAGAATTCACCTCAAACGAGAGTCTCCCCA
This sequence comes from Solanum stenotomum, assembly GCF_019186545.1. Taxonomy (NCBI): domain Eukaryota; kingdom Viridiplantae; phylum Streptophyta; class Magnoliopsida; order Solanales; family Solanaceae; genus Solanum; species Solanum stenotomum. The sequence continues at coordinate 6,005,749 of NC_064287.1, read as the reverse complement.
CCACTTCCAAAAACTCCACAATGTAGTCACGATAATTTCATATGTGTAGGACTTCGAATTACTTGATTCCGAGCTTAAACGAGGTCAAATCGCTTCTTGAAGTCTAAAAGAATGGCTGCCATCACAACTGGATTTTAAATAAGACCAGTCCAATCTCTTCTTCGTGAACGTGGACCTTCGGGACGCGACCAAGAGAGAACTGGCCCTCTGTAATCGCCGCAGGGAATCCCCCGAATATGGGCCCTCACGTACATGGCAACCAGGCTGCCTATCCTCTGTGAACGGAACCCAAGGCCCACGAATGCAAAGGTCATATTGTCCTGCACTAGCTGATGCATATCAGCTGGTTTTTGGCAAGTTGGAAATCTCTGTCAGGATGTTCTGAATTAGTTTGGAACTCCATGTATGCAAGCGAGATATGCAACCCTACAAAATTTAATATTCCAGACTAAACAGAACATAATAAATTCCAATACGAAGTCATCACGATAAAAAGTGGATCCCACCCCCAAACTCTATTTTAAGCCAAACTCTAGAATGGGACTCAGAATTAGCTCAGAAACCTTGGGATTCAAACAAAGTGTCTTTCTAGACCAAACTTAACATTACGGAGTTAACTCTGTTGACGAAATTTTCATCCAAACTCGTTTACTCAAAATATTGATTAAAGTCAAACTTAGGCGTTAACTTGAAAGTTAAAATGCCTAATTGCACAACTCACACTAAAAGCCTCGGGAGTCATATTGACCATGATACTAGCCTAAAATAACCGTTCTTGAGAAGATGGAATCATCAGAAGTGGATTCAGAAGTCATCTTCTTGAACACTTGATTAAAAATGACCATTCAAGGTTCAGAAGCTCCAAAACATTAAAACTTGCATAAAAACCAAACGAATAGTCAGGTAGGGGTGTGCATCGGTCAGTTTGGTTTGATTTTATGTATTATCGGTTCGGTTTATCGGTTTTCAGTTTTTAAATATGCTAAACCAATAACGAACCAATAAGAAAATTTTTTATAGGTTTTCGGTTTATTGATTTTGGTCCTTAACGATTCGGTTTTTGGTTTAACCAATAAGAAAATGCTTATACAACAAATATATGACTTCTCTAATAAAGTTTACATGACAAGACAATAATGTAAATTTACAAAAGCTCATAAAATAGAAATAATAATAACAAGGGAAAAGGCTCAAAAATGCCCTTAACCTATTAGAAAAGGTTCAAAAATGTCCTCCTTCCACCCAGTGGTTTAGAAATGCCCTTAACGTTTTCTTTAGGTTCAAAAACGCCCTTAAGTTAACAGAAATATGACATGGAATTTTACCAAACAAGTGGCCAATTTTCATTGGTCCACATAATTTTTTTATTTTTATCAAATAAAAAGACCCACCCAAACCTGATTAATCTAATCCTGCTTTTGTATCTTTTATTCCTTGAGTGATTGTGTGTTTTTTTATTTCCAAAATTGGAGAATTAAGATTTGTATAATATCGGAATATGGAATGAAAGAATGAGTGAGGCGAGGATTGGGAGGATGAAGCAAAAGACAACACGGGTGGCACTAGGGACACTAATTGGTCGGGAGTTGAGGGATGATAATGTCGAGCTACATTAATGGACCTGTTAATTGCCTGTGGTATAGCTACATTATCAGGTTTTTTTGTATGAATATTGGTTTCTCTTGAATAGATTTTTGATGGGCATAAATCATAAAGGTATATTGGTTGCTATCTTCGGTAAAGAAAATCAATTAAACAATGTCTTGAGTGCTATCCCTCAAGGAATTGGTAGGGAACAATAGCTTCAAGCATTTCCTCAAGCACTAGTTGCAATTTTTGTGAAAACTAATGCAGAGTTTCAGCAAAAAGGCAAGCTGCAATCTCTGGTTTTAATATTTTTTTGCCAGAAAATGAGTTAGGTTTGGGTTGAGTGGGTCTTTTTATTTGATAAAAGAATTGTGGACCAATGAAAATTGGCCACTTGTTTAGTACAATTCCATGTCATATTTCTGTTAACTAAAGGGCATTTTTTACCCTAAAGAAAATGTTAGGGGTATTTCTAAACCACTAGGTGGAAGGAGGGCATTTTTGAACCATTTCTAATAGGTTAAGGGCATTTTTGAGCCTTTTCCCTAATAACAAACATGAAAAGAACTATACATGTGTAACAAAAAGAAATCAAGAGGAATATGGTTCTTACTTTAGGTTTTGACGATTTGTATAATGTAAAGTTATGAACTCAAAGTCACAGTGGAGTATGAATTAATGGCTAAATGACAAAGACATAACTATTAAGATATGAGATTAATATTTACTAATATGTATGTATATGTAAAAGTAGTAAAGTACTATAGTCTTAACTCTTAATGGGTTATCGGTTTACCCAATAACTCCATATTGAAAACCAATACCGAACCGATAACCCGATAACCCGATAATTGTTTTATAAAACCATTAAGAAATCGTTAAGCCAATAACCCAACGGCAATATCAGTCCAGTTTATCGGTCGGTTCGGTTTTTGCACACCCCTACGGTCAGGTAATCAATCTCTGCAAGTCGTAAATGACTTGGGACTCTATAGGAATGCTCTAAACGATAAATAAAATACTTAAACAAAGAAATGACCTGGTCAGTACAATAATCTCTTATTAAATATTAAATATTTAGTGCATCTAATTTGGATTAATTGAAATTCAATGAATGTAAATTACTACCATTTAAAGTGGTTAACTCGAAATAATATTTGATCCTAACGTAAGTTTTTTCTCCTCCTTAGGAGTTAAAAGGACAATTCATTTGCCTTCTGATCTCATCAACAGCTAATATAAATGAACTTTTAGAAGAAGAAACGTTATTTCTGTAATCATCTTTTGTAAGCTCATGCAGTCATTTTTCTTCTTCATTTTTTCTTAGGTTTCATTCATTATATTATGATTATTATTTTTTCTTTTCAAGAAGTGCATTGTAGATGTCTTCATTAATAAATTGCATAACTTCATGAATAAATAAAATTACAAACTATATGTCGTATTTTTGTATTCATGTGTCGAGGTTGTAATTTTTGTCTTTTCTGTAAGTATTGATAAGAACTCATGTATAAGTTTTTTGTATGTCTTAAAGTGAAGCCTGACGGGTTTTATTATTTTAGTTATGAGATATTTAATTGCAACAGGATGGGTATTTCATATTGTGTGCTCATTTTGTCATTGTCCTGTTGATATGTTGGGTTTAGAAGGAAAAAAAATATATATGTTATCTCCTGTATTTAGGTTAATAAAACATAAACAGAAAAAATAAACTAGAAAGACAAAAAATAAACAATCCGAGTCCACAGAATCCACTATCTATCCTAAAGAAATTTAATGTCACGATCCAAGCCTACACCCTGGAAGTGTCCAACACTCGAGAACCATTGTTGGTCCCCAAGCGAACCGTCTTCATGGCTGACTACAAGCGGAAGACTAACTCAAGCATACATAATGCTTAAAAATGAATTAAATATGTTAAGCTCAATAACTCAACTCATAAGGTCTGGAATATAATCAATAGAAATACTTAAAGTTTGTAAAACAACTCAAGAAAAGTAAATACTGAAAGACTCCTTAACTATAACTATCTATGAAGCCTCTACTATTAAATAGGGATATCAGGACAAGACCCGCAACATTTCAAAACTACTAAACTGAAAGTAATGTGAAGTCCTCCAGAATACAAGGAGGCTCAACAAAAGCCAACTGGAGTGTAGAGTGATCTAAACAAAGCGCCTATTGATAATTATGAACATCTGTATTTGCATCATAAAAGGATACAGGTCAAATGATATCAATACATTGAATGTACGAGTACGCAATGAGAACTTAAAACATAGATAACTGAACTGACAAGACTAGAAGAGTACTCACCTCAACTAAACTCATTACAAAGGCGGTAACAAAAGATTTACATGTTGAAAGCTTCATTAATGATAGATATCAACTCAAAAATGTATATAAAAATATAATAAAATACTATTTACTCTTATTTGGGATACTCTAACCGACAACCATCACTATGAGCTACGTGATGATACAATGTCTCATTCACACTGTCACAACTTTCCTATACTTTGTCGGAGTATAGAACACCTCAACTAAGTGGATCCACTAAGCTATATGACTAAAGGCACTAAGGATTCATCTAAGAATTATGATCTTTTACCCATGTTGGCAACATGGTTTATGAGGAATGTGAGTTGCCTGAACTCATCCCTAGATCGATGCTCAATACTACTCCAATTAATATAAACTCGTGCTCAAATGTATAAAACATGTTCTTTCTCTGGTTTGAGATAATTGCTCATACTATCCTCTAAAAAGAGGTAACTTCTCTAAGATTCTCTAAACTCATAAACTCGTTTACAAATCAAAGTTTCTATGTTCTCAAAATAATACTCTTTCTTTATATAAAATGAAACATTTGGGAATATTCAGTTCCCTTAAACTTTACACAAAAATGTCTCAATAAACTTTCCTCAAACACTCAGTTTAAAACACAAATATTGGCTTTAAAAGATTCTCACGATTTATAACTCAAAATAGGGTTCATACTGAAATATAGACATGAACGAATCAACTCAGGGATCTCCATAACAGTATAAAAACTCAATACTCAAAACTCAAAAATACTACTCATCTTAAGAATACTCAATTCATAGGGTTCATGTGTCACGCCCCGAGCCTACACCCTGGATGTGGCCGGCACTCGAAGACCATTGCTGGTCCCCAAGCGAACCCTCATCCTGGCTGACTCCAAGCGAAATACTAACTTAAGCATACAAGAGCTTAAAACTGAATAAGAGTTTATAAACTCAACTTTACAAATCTTTAACTCAAAAGAAAACTCTGTATAATAGAATATATATACAA